>NC_091855.1:28214932-28517962 GCF_037783145.1 Equus przewalskii
CAAGTATGACCTGGCACCAATAGCTAGGCCACTGTCATTACAAAGTACCATATTTCTGACTGTGATGGACTGAGACCAAAACAGAACATCTCCATAAGCATATATGATCACGAACTAAAACAAGTATACTGTGCAAATAATAAAAATGCCCAGATATCACTCGCTTACCTAACCTGAGTATGTGCCACTTTATTTTAACCAGTTATATCTGTAACCATCTTTTGTTCCTTCCATTTACTATATAAATTATGAGTATATTATGTCACCAAATTATCTCTGCTTTCTGACATTAATTAATCCAGAACAAACCCCTGCTTCCTGGAAGCCTTCCACAAGTCACCTAACACAAGCCCAAATCCTAGAGCAATCCCATTCTAACTCTCTTATGGAGACAACCCATTGGTTCCATGGTTTGTGGTCTCTTTTGTGACAATGAGTAATAGAATCAACTTTGTCTGATTGCAGTTGTATTCATGGTAGTCTTTGGCTGGTAAGCGTGAATATGGATAAAACTTAGTAATGGCAACTGTGGGATGAGTCTAAGAAATACTGGAGGAAACTAGGAGGACCCCTAGATCTCCTGTGGGCACTGGGTAGTGGGACCATCCCTTGTGATTGGGGGTGAAGTAGTGCAACAGGTTTAGGAGTGGGAGGGGGAAAGGAGGAAGAAAAATGTCGCTTGTGTGGTATGCAAATGGTAATACTCAACAGGTATCTGAGAATCCATGTGCAATTGTAGTTAATCAAATAGATGTGGGATCAAATCCCAGCTCTGTAATTCCACCAGAAGCGTGTTTATTTCCATTGGTCTTAAATTCCTCAATATTAATGCAAGAGGCTGAGAAAATAAAGACTATTTATTTAAATGATACAGCTATAGTCACAGTAAAAATAAGAAGAGTGAATATGACAGATGGCTGGGAAATTAAAACTTTACAAGATAAAGTAACGTGTTTTCATTTAAAGCTCATTGATTTTAAGCTGTTTTTAATGATGGCCTCTGCAATTTTACATATATTCTTTCCAGAAAGAGGTTGAACATAGTCTTAGAATAACAAGAGAAAGATAAATATTATGTTCATGATCAGAACAGACAGGGAAGAGTATGTTAGAACACAGAAACATAAAAGTGTATTGCTTTCCTGAGAACATGACAAGAGACATTGAGGATGCAAATTGCAAAGGACAGGGACAGTCCTGTGTACTTAGTATTTTGGAAATCTTTTGGACCTGACAAATATTTTTACGTAAATTATTTACTATTGTCTCTGTTTCAATTCTCCATAGATTGATGTTTAAATATTAGCGCTTCCCAAGAAGTGAACACGAGTTGATCAAAACATACTACACAGGGACATTTTCAGGCGGTACTTGATGCCAACTCTCAGCCAATAATTGCCCTGTTACTCAGGGTAGGGTGTTTTTTATAACAATCTTAATTCTACCTTCATCTGGGCTTCTCTCTACTAGTTGTCTGGACAAGATACGCATGCAATAGTTCTAAGTTTTGGGGATGCACAATCAGAGAGCCTAGACCTACAGTGGTAACCTATTTAGGGGGAAAGAAGTGTCACTGAGCCTCTGATAAATGTAATAGTGACAAAATCTCAGCACAGTTCACCTTTTATTCCGTGCTCTTGGATTCTAGCCAGAGGAGCCATGCAGTAAAACTCTAGTTCCTCACGCACTGCCTTTAGGAATCCATTAGTCTTGCTGGAGAAACGTCAATCAGTTTTAACTACCGTGCAACATTTAGCTAAGGCATATAAACAAAGAGCTAGGGAAAAAAATTTTTCTCCTTTATTTGCAAAACTAGTTTTTGTTTGTCTTTCTTTGATATCATTCAAAGTAAAATAACTCCTGAGATTAATATTACTAAATCTATTCTACACAGTGACAGAAACACACAAGTTCTTTTTTGCCTCCAAAAAGTTATTCAAGTTGCTGAATTAGCAGACCTATTAGGTAAGTTTTTTGACTTCGTGTAGCAATGCTTCCTATTACATAATAGTGACACACATAGGCAAGTGAAGCTTTTCAAAGCTGTTTGTTATATGTATGGGTATGCATGTGAACACATCTGAATTTTTGGCTGAGTTTACTCCCAGGTTTTTATTGAATGAAGTCATTTTGGCTGTTAATTCAAAGCAAGGAAAACTTAGACTATTTTGGGTTTGGGTGTGGAAGACAAAGAGGAAATAATGTCTTTTAAGCATTAATCATACTTCTTAGCAGGCAAGACATTCAAGAAGATTTGTAAGCATTTCTTGGGTGTATAGAGTAGAACTCAATCACAAAAACATATGCTGAATGCCCAAGATGGGCGAGCCAGTGTGTTTTACACTTTTGGAAACATATGGTAAATATATTTCCTTCAATTAAAAAATAGACTAGACTCCCATTGTGGGATGAACAATGACGGCAATTATAACTATGGCTGGGAACCCACTGTGACCACAGCACTGTTCTAGCTGTTCGTTCAGCCTTCTAAAGGTTTCTCCTACCTGAGCACTGAGAGAGGCAGATGAGGGTAATGTTTTTCCTTAGCAATCACATGGGTTGGAGGGGCTCTGTCTCTCTTTTGGAAATGCTAGCTCTAAGCTGAAATATCTTTGAATTCCTTACTTTCAGCTTCTTTAAAGGTTAATTCTGCATTCTTTTCTATTCTATTCATTTTGTTTTTGTTTTCACGTGAGAAGTTTTCTCTTTCTTAATAGTGATTCAACATAATTTTTGTAAAAATGTTCAAGCAAAATGTAGACCCCTGAAATGATCCCAGGCAGTTTTTACATATTCTAGTATCTCAATGAAATATTTCCTTATTTAATTCTTATGTTTTTCCCACTTGGATTAGATAATGAAATTTTCTAAACTTATGTGACTAGTTCAAGATCACTAAGCTGTTGAGTATAAGACTGAGAACTAGAAATATTGTCTATTTTTTTTTTCCATGTTTCCACAGGGCTTCCTATACACAAGGAAATGGGATATGGATGCCAAACAGGGTGGTCCAGGATGGGTAACATTGATGATGTAGGCTCTTAAGTTGGAATGAAAGGAAAAGGTTTTCAAACTAAGATGGGAGCATGGTTCCTTTGATCTATTCCACTCTGACAAGGAGCCCGGATCTTTCTCACTATGTAAGGAAGATGCTTTTCACAGATCAGTCTCTGATGCTTATGTAACTTTCTGGATGTGACACAATAAAGCATCTTAATACTATGTGTAACACATTTACACAAATGTTCAGGGAGGCAGGGATCTTGTATTATTTACTGACACGTTTCCAGCATCTAAGACCATGGTGACTGATTCAATTAATAATTATTGCCTTGTTATAATAATATAACATAATATAATAATATAACACGAGAATAACAGATCATTTCGGTCAATCCAAATTTATATCCAGAAAATTATTGTAAATTAAGACTTCCTTTGGTATTTTAAATATTTGACAGTTTCATGCATAACCTCTATTTAATTTCCTTTATCTAATCAGCATGTGTAAGAGAGGGTGCAATTGATATTTACCATCTAATCAGAAAGATGTGTCAGAAGACCAAAAAGAATTAAGTGTAAATAGATAGTAGACACATTTTCACAGGGTGTTGGTTTCATATAGATCTTTCTAATAACTGTTGTGATGTCAAAGTAAATTTCTCTGTATTTCCTTCTACTTGTATATCTAGGGCACTAGTTTGAAATTAGATGTTAGGATCACTCTATCCTCTTCTCTCTTCTCTCTCTTCCCACTACAGTTCTATGCCAAATATATATTAAATATTGAGCTAGAGAAAGAAGAATTGACATTCTTAAACTCCCAAGCATGCAAAGTATAACTACAATTGATTTGTAGAAGAATATGTCTTTAAATGTTCATATTGTATTGCATTTCCTTAGCTTTCACCCTCCATTCCATCTTCCAAATTTCTTAACTATGCTTTTACTTCCAATCTCTCCCTAAATAATGCAGGCTATACCTTAATGTCAGATTTATTTTTCCAAAACCCTGAAGTTCCATGATGATTCTTTGCCCACAAATTTTCAATGGTTCTCCATGACTCTAATAAAATGTTAAGTCCTGATGTCAAACATCAAAACTCTCCCTAATTTAGCTCAAAATTATATATGAAACTGTAGATGACCCCAGGAGGAATCCACCATAGTGTCAAAATCCCATATTCATTCTCATCTGTGTGTTTTTGTTACTCCCCAAATATCCTTCACTCTTCTCATTCAGTTATCTAAATATTTTAGAACCTGGTTTGAGGCAAATTATTTTCATTACAGTCTTTTGAACCATTTCAGATTGTAGCCTTTCCAACCATTCCAAAAACCCAAATTGAGTTCTCTATATTGTAAGTTTTCATACCCATGTTTTGGCAGTAGGGGACTATTCCACGGTGTTCTCACTTTGTGTTTGTACATCTCAGCACCTGTCCAAATAAATTGTCTACTGTTTAAAAGAAGAGGCTTCTTCATTGGGCTTTTATTTTTCATAGCATTTATTCTCATGTTTAATAGATAGTGGGTCCTTAAATGTTCATACAAATTTGATCTTTGAAATCTGGACTTTGCTCCGAGACAGAAATTTTTTTTTTAATAAGAGAATGAATGAATGAAATCGGTATTTCTGGAACATTAGCCTAATTACAGAATCAATGACAGTGTCAAGATAGTGATGTTGAGAGTCCAGGACAGAATCAGTGTAGGTATTTGAGGGGTAAGAACTTGAGCCAAGTCAATGTAATGGGAACCTAAATAAGTAGAAGTGTTTGAGAGATACCTCGTTGCAATATAGTAGAAACAAGAAATATCTTATATATTGCCACATTTCCAAAGACCTGGGTTAAATTCCAGGTACTTCAACACTAATTGAATTAATTTCGGTCACTTATCCTCAATTGATCACTATTTTAACTATCCACATTATCTATAATATACCTAATTGACACCACAATTTTGAGGATCAAATGTTATAATGCATGGAAAATTCTTATACATTGTTTAACACTGAAAAGCATGTTACATGTATTTGTTATAGTGGGATCCTAAACCAAGATAATAGGTTCAAATATTGATAAAGTAACACTTTGATGCTTAAAGTTTCAAAAACGTTAATAAAGTAACGGTATGATGTTTGTCGTATGCTTTCCTTTTCCTCCCCTTGCCTACACCCTACTTCCTCACTCCATATCACTAATTCTGAACTTTACTGGTACTGTATAAAGAAATCAATCACATTCAACCTCTTCTTCTACAGTTTACAAAATCTGAATATTATACAAACAATTGCACAAATGATCAAATTAAAGTATTTCACTGTGAACAAAATGAGACGTATAGTAAAGCCTATAGAGCTATAAAGAAGATAGATACACTAGATAGATAGATAAATAGATAGATAGATAGATTATAGAGAAAGAGATACTGAAAGAGAGAGAGAGATTCTCATACAATCCTACACAAATATTTTAATGACAAACCCCTATATTCTCTTTATATTTTCAAAATAGAACATCCATGAGTGGAAGAGGGAGTGGGCTAATTGAGATGTACAAGATGCTGTGTGTAGTCAATACCTATACCGTGGACAGATTAAATCTCTAAACTGAAATGAGAAAATGTGTTCTCTAGAAGCTAACTACAGTTTTATAGAAATGGAAATTACACATCGGGGATATTCAGCATAAGGAAGAAGAGAGGGAAGGAAAAGTGATCTGCGAGAGCCCTCTTGGTCTATGGACTTTGTAAAGCCTTGATCTCCTAGCAAAGGATAAAATTAATTTTACTTGGAGGAAAGTTTTACGGGCAACTGTGTGGGTTTTTTTTTTTTTTTTTTTTTGCAATTATTAAGCTAATGCCTTTTAATATCTTTTTTTGAATCATTTTTCAGGGCAGAATCTCTGTGGAGTAGTCATGAAGCTTAGTTATCATACATGGAAAGTAGACAAAAGATACTAGAACTCATAGCAAGTAATAATACTCTTGCAAACTCAGCGATAATCATTAGAAAGAGTATTCCAAACTCTTCCATATTCATCTTTAGAATGTCAACAATGAAGCTTACAATATTCAATTATGAGACTTTACTTATAGTATAGAAAATGTAATGTCATTCATCACTAAAGTTTATTAATTTTATTAATTTTATATTGCTGATGTAACAAATAACAAAATCTGGGACTTAATTTAACAGAGATTTATCATCTCAGTTTTTGTAGGTCATTAGTCTAGGCAGACTTGCTTGGGTACTCTGCTTAGGCTCTTACAAGGCCTCAGTCAAGTTGGTGGCAAGGCTGGACTCCCCTGTGAAGACACTGAGGCTGAATCTCCTTTCAGGATCACTCAGTTTGTTGACAGAAGTCAGCCTATGTGATTATAGGAGTGAGACACCCATTTCCTTGCTGGTTGTTGGGTGTGGATCATTCTCAGCATTTAAAGGCTGCCCATATTTCTTGGTTAGTAGCCTGCCTCCATCTTCAAAGCCAGAAATGGTGGATTAAGGCCTTTTCACGCTCCCAGTATCTCTGACTTGCACCTCTACCATCTCCCTGATTTTTTTCTTCTGCTTTCTTGTTCTGTTTTTAAGGGGTCCTGTGATTACATTTGGCCCACTGGAATAACCCCAGATAATCTCCTTGTATTAAGATCAGCTAACCAATAACATTTATAACATCTGCAAAACCTGTTTTGTCATAGACGATAACGTTAACTTACATGGGGGAGAAAGATCCTGCAAGCCAAAATTCTGCCTATTGCACTAATTAAGAAGGAGGCTATGATTTGGGAGATCATAATATGATGAGGTAAGAGTGAGAGAAGGGAGCTGGAGAATGAGTTGAAAGAATCTGATCTGCATTTACTTTCCCAGTGCTTCAGTTTAAAGAGTAAAAAAGTCTTCATTAATTAAGGGCACATCATACAGGCAAGAACTGAGTCTTTGGCTTGAAATCTCTGTATTAGGATGCAGGAAAGAGTTACTCTTTCTGCTGCCTCCTTTCTCAGCTCCCATGGAGCATGACCAGAACTACTTGATTTAGCTTTCTCAAGAAACACTTATTTCTCCTGTTTTTTAAATGTTGAGTTAAATGGCATATCTCCATCCATGGAGACTTCTGTGTCAGGATGAGGTGATGCTGAGGCAATGACTGGAAATATGGAGGGCAGAGTCAATACTATCCCAGCAGCTGGATGAAAAAATTGCCCATCACTCATGGATCTGCACCCAGCAAATAGCTCAGTCAGCCAGAGAAGATGAGTGGACCCTGAGCAGACCATGACTTACACTTGTGGCAAAACTCAGCTACGCATAGCAGAAAGGCAACAGGCCCCTGGTGAAAAATGGGCATGACATAGAATGCAGAAGATGTTCTAACCGAGGACAAGTTCCTCAAGTTTGACACAGGGATGCTTAATACTTTCTCCTTACACAGTGTATTCACATGCCATTTCAGGAAGAGAAACAGGAAAAGGAGTGGCTATCTGAAGGACTAATTTTTTCCTCCAAGTCCAGCTAAACATTTCCTAAAGGAACAATTGAAATGATAGGATGAATTAAGTTTGAACCAGTTTGGGCTTTTAAGTAATTTTTCTCCTAATTACCACTGGGTGGGAGGCTTGAAGAAAAGACTAGTATGGTATAGCACAACTCTTATATTCTTTTTAGTAGGTAAGAAAAGTAATATGTTTGAGAAGGGCAACCCTTAGCTATTCCACCTACAAATTGATAGCACATTAAGACCAACTTCTGCCACTATTCTGACATGTATTAGTTAAACTTTATTAACAAGGCAGACGCAAAACAGTTCATGAACCTCATTTAAAAAATTGGACTAAGTTCCATTACAGAGGTGTTTCCCTTAGAAGCAAAAACAAACAGAAAGCTGTTAAATTCAGAAGTTGGATGGATTATTAGTAATGAATTCATGGGGCTCATCCCCAAGGGTGCATTTTACAGGCTTTTCTGGATATTGATACCCTATTCATACAAGACTCTTGAATTTGTATAAGTCATTTAAGTCAGCCACACTTTGTTAATACCTTTAACTTTATTAAGGAGACCCCATCCTAAACATTCATCATTTTAGTTATAAGGACACCAATTTTACCAATAAAATCTAATTTCTCGATGTGATAGCTGAAAGACTTATTGAGTTCCCTCTGGAGTATATGCTTCCTGCCATACAGAGAGAACCAAACCATCTCAGGAATGTGAATTCTTGATTAAAATAGTAGATGCCCTTATAATCACAGCTCAAGATAACTGGCACATATGTAGTATAAAACTGTGCAACTTGACACTTTAAAGTAAATTCTGAATATTATAACACACAGTCTCTAAATGTGAGTGAATTTTAGCATTACTAAAATCAGATGGTAATGGAAGACCTCTGTGTAACCATTAAAACTAAAACCTAAATTACAGGACACAATTAAAGAAGATTTACAGTAAGATCTAAATGAAGGAGAATTAAGGCAAAAGCTCTATAGTAGAAAGAAGCTTGTCCTGTTTGAGAAAACTGAAGAGTAAGGGAACATGAGAATAAGAAACAATTTGTAGGGTGGTATGGAAGGAAGTCACAAAGGAATGCAAGGTAGGCTAGATATCATAGGACCTTGCAGGCCCAGGATAGAGTTTGCATTTTGCAGTAAATACAACACAAGAGCATTGGAGGTCATGAGACAGAAATAACATGATATAACTTAAATTTGTAAAAATTATTCTTGATTCTATGGACTGTAGAGAAACAATATTTGAAAGGGAAAGACCAATTAGGATTTAGTACTGCATTCCAGCAGACAGATGATGGTGGTTAGCATAGTGATAGAGGAAGAAGGGAGTATTAATTCAATTTTGAATAAAATATAAAACTAACAAGTCTTGCCAATGATTGGATTAGGGGCTACTATAGACTGAATGCTTGTATCTCCTCAAAATTTGTATTTTAAAACCCAATCCCCAATGTGATGGTGTTTGGAGAAGGGGCATTTGGGAGGTAATTAGGCAATGAGGGTGGAACCCTCATGTATGAGATTAGTGCTATTATAAAAGAGACCTGAGAGAGCTAGAGAGCTCCCTTGCCCATTCCACCATGTGTGGACACACAAGATGGCCATTTATGAACCAGGAAGCAGGCTTTTACCAGGCACCAAATATGCTGGCACCTTGATCTTGGATGTCCTAGCCTCCAGACTATAAGAAATAAATTTCTGTTGTTTATAAGCCACGTATCAATGGTACTTTGCTATAGCAGCCTGAACTGACTGAGAAAGAGGCAGTAAAGAAAACAGAGGAATCAAAGAGATGTTGAGAATAGCAAGAAACCTATCTTATTCCCCAGTGAATACCAGGGAATGACATCTGATCCATAATGGAGAAAGGAGCAAAATTAACAACGTCAGTTTTTGCTCTGGGCAACTGAATGCATTTTGGAGCACTAACTGAGGTGGGATAACTGAAAAAGGTCAGGGTTAGAGACAGGCAGGGATCCAGAGTTATAATTTGGAAGTGCTGAGTTTCAGATGTAAAGTTGAAATTCTAGTAGAAAAGTCAAATCTGAAGTTAGATGTACAAGTCAGGAGTTAAGGGGGGGATAGTCAGAGCTGAAATTTTTAAATAGATGGTCATGGTTTCTTGTCCACTTTGACAAATATAGGACTTCCACTTCTATTCAAAAATGTCACCCAACTTCATTTCTGGGATACCTGGGGACTCTTACTTGAACTCACTCACTCATAGACCTCATAATATGAGGCATCTGCATTGTTTAGTTTTGATTTACCCTACTTCCTCTTCCCATTCATGTACATTAGAGATATCTCCTAATAACTACCCAGCTGGCTAAAGTCCACCATGAGTATACTCAGGTTAATTGTAATGCTCCCCATATCTCCAGTCTTTCAATGCCAATATGCTACAGTTTCAGGATGAAAGTCTATCTACATTGCATTTCCTGGAATCCCCAATCCATTGAAGAAGTAAGTAATCCACGTAGAAATTTTCCACTCTGCCTCTATTTACCGAAATATGTGTGTATCTTCATGCCTCTCAGTGACTCTTTTGACAATTAATAATATTATTCATTAATCATGTCCCTTTATCAAGTTCCTTTCTCCAGCAAGATTGATCTGGGACCTCCCGGTACTGCTTTGAAGAGCAAAGACAGGGCTCTTACCATCCTCAAAAGTTTGAAAATGCAAGGCTTTTCTAATAACCAGTTTCCAAGTGTTGTGTTCTTTATCTTTCTCTAAAGGATAATTTTAGTAATATTTCTTGTGTTTGTTTATTTATGTATCATTGACAAATTCTGAGTTTAATATATAGGATACTCTTCAGTTTCTTATTTTCCTTGAAATTTGCATTAAGTTCTAAAAAAAGTATACAATAAATATAATATATGTATATATATACACTTACATACATGTATACACAAGGAGATAAATGACGTTATTAGGATGGTATATGAGTTATATTTTAAATTCCTTCTACTAAATTAATAAAACCATCTCCTTTGCTAAAGGATTTCTTGAAAGATAATATTATTCATCTACTGAGTCAAGTGACAAAGCCTGTTATTGAAGTATCAGAGATGAACTATAGTTTTTATGGTCCATGTTTCATGCTTCAAAAATTGAAACTCCAAATAGGAAGATACAATGCCAAGACAAGTTATCTAAGATATAGTCAGATTATTAGTTTTTATGAGTTGTTAGTTGGAGTGACATTGTAAATGCTCTCTACTACTTAGTACACAAAATAGCCTAGTCCTATTCATTGATTTATCAGTTTCAGACACGTTATATTTGAGATGCTTATTAGATTTAAAGGTTACAAAAGAAGGTTCATAGAGAATTCAGGTGGAAGGTATGGACTGGAAATATAAATTTAGGAATCATCAGCATGTAGATGGTATTTAAAGCCATGAAACTGGTTGAGATCACCAAGGGAGTATGTTATTATTAGAAAAGGGAAAAGGTACAAGTTTTAAGCCCTAGGATACTCTGGTGTTTGGAAGTCAGGGACATGAAGGAGGACTAGAAAGCTGATAACAAGCATTCAGAGAAATAGGAAGAAAACAAGATGAGCGTGGTGTCTAGGTAGCCAAATCAATTAAATATTTACAGTAGGAGAGAGTGAGCAACAACTAAATTCTACTTATTGCTCAGTAAAATAAGGACTGTATCAGCTTCCTGGGGCTGCCTCAACAAATGATCACAAACTGGGTAGTTTAAAATTACATAAAGTTATTCTTTCAAGGTTCTGTAGTCTAGACTTCGAAATCAAGGTGTCAACAGGGCCATGCTCCCTCTGTAGGCTCTAGAGGAAAATCTTTTCTTGCCTCTTCCTGCTTCCGGTGTTTGCTGACAATTCTTGGCGTTCTTCAGTTTGTGGCAGCGTAACTCCAACCTCTCGCCTCCATAGTCACATGGCCTTCCTTCTGTGTGACTTCTGTGTGTCTCTGTTTTCTCTTTTTATAAGCATACTTGTCTTTGGATTAGGGCTCACTCTAATCCAGTATGACCTTGTCTTAACTAATTCCATCTTCGAAGACTCTGTTTCTAAATATGGTCACATTCTGAGCTTATGGGTGAACAGGAGTTTTCAGAGGTCAATATAAATACAAGGACTAAAAATTACCTATTGGATTTAACTGTATGGAAGTTACTGGTGACCTTAAAAGGAAAAGTGGAATGGAGTAGAGTAGAGTGGTAGAGGCAAAAACATATGAATTGGGTTGAGTTCAAGAAGAGGGGAGGGAAGAAATTAGAGAAAATGAGACTAGACAATGCCAGGTAAAGGAAGGAAAGAAATCTCAGAAACACAGAAGATTAATGAAGTCACAAGGGTTTTGTTTTGCTTTATTTCATTTAGTTATGTCTTACTCATTCTTCTTAAATTTTGGAGATCTATAAACATTTTTCTATGCTGATGGAAAAGATGGTGGTACTCAATGGAACATTAATGATAAAAAAAGAAAAAGAGAATTGCTGGAATGATTTCCTTGAATGTGCAAGATTGAATAGGATCTGGTGCTCATATGGAGGGATGGCCTCAGCCAGGGACACCGGCAGTTCATTCTGGGCAATGGGAACATGTTAGCAGAGAAGCAGGGAAGTGAGTAGATGAGGTGGTGCCAGCTGGCAGCTCTCTCCTCTGGTTGCTTCAAATTTCTCAGGAAAATGGGAAGCAGTCTAGCAGTCTTACCTTGAAATGGCTAGAAATATAACAGAAAGTAAGATTTCCAAATATTTAATAAAGACAGCCAAGAAACATGTTAGTCTTAGGAAATTTACAGACAGAAATCACAGCATAATATGAGCAGGGTTATGTGTGATAGAAGTAGATGGAATTTTTCACCATTCTCAATAAATTATTGAAATGGCTAATGAGAATAAAGAGGAAGACTGATTACTAGGATTAAATAATAAGTAATTTTGAAAGTTCTTTTAAAAATTTTAATGAGAATTTTATATTTCAAATATTAAGAAGTTAGTAGAAATGAAATGTAGACGTTGTTATTCCCAACCCAAACAAAATGATAATATTTCTGGGTTTCTAATTTCCAAGAGGGAATCAGTAAACATAGGCAGAATTATCATGGATCTTTGTTTCTTAAAATTCTTTTGACTGTAATTGAAAACCAACTATAGATAAGGAAATACAATTACCCTCCATCTAAGTGGCCTGATTTATTTAATAATTCAAAAAATTATCAGATGTGTCTATAACATGAACCCAAATAAAACACTTAGTTATAACTTAGCCTTTAGAACAGTTATTATTATTCAATAAAATAATAGTCCTTAAAAATAAAGGAATATTCTTGAAACCTCATAGCAGCATGATCTCTTAATAACACAACTATTGCTTACTGTTCTAAATAAATTTATCATGGAGTTGAGTTAAATGGTAGGTTACTGAAGTCATAACTAACAACCTACTAATTGGTAGATGTAATGACTGTATTTGTTATTCTTACGATGAAATGTGTAAGGGGAGCTACGTTACACTAAGTTTAAAGAATAGGTCAGATGCGTACCACATATATATGCATAGATTTGCTTCTCTTCTTTTCTATATTTTTTGGGCTCTGTAGAAATTATATCTATAATTACACACACACACACACACACACACCCTACAAATTTCTGCTACACAGAGGAATTGTATCATTGGCTTGGTGACATATGATTTACTGTGTGAGTATACTATTACATTCATATATAAAGATATAATAATATATCTCTATGTACAAAATAAATGTATACTGTAAGCCTTGAACCATATATAGCTATACACATGCACCATATATACAAAATATATATTTATCAATAGTAACTCAAAGTATATGGATAAATATACCTACTCAAAGTGAATTATATACACTTTATGGAAAATGTCAAAGATACGTACTTGCTTTACAATTATAAAGTCATTTCTTTAAAAAATAGAGACTTTTTTTAATCAGGGAAAAAAATTACAAGTCAGAGCACCATCCTGTGAGGTTTTATGTGCTAATCTATGTCCACCATCCTAGTAACATATATCCCCAAAAGTGCGTGTCCACTGAATATCAATTACCATGAAAAAAATAATAATAGTCTTATTCTTCAGGAGTTGTAGATTACCTTTAGGCAATCTTTATTATTTTGGTAGTGAGCTTAAGGCAAAGAGAATTTATCCACCAGGGACATCTGGATTTTACACAAAGAATTTACACTTGATAATGGACATTGTAATGATCAACACAATGAATTAATGATGTAGGAAGTGACCATAGAAAATATAACCACTTCAGATAAATTGTAATAAGGTCTTAATGCTTAATACATTTTTCAGAAACTAGCTAGCTGCTTGCTTAGCTTGGTCATTCATTAGGACATGCCAGATTAGTATATAGGAGACTAGGTATTGAAATATTTTACTAATGAGCAGAGCAAGTGGAAATAAATGGCTGACACCTGTAGGATATTATGCCATTTTTATGTGTGGAAAATTGCATGGAATTCTGACACTTTTAGTATACTGTTAAAGAGGCACCTCACCCATTATGCCATTGACTTTTTAATAAACCATTAAATACTTTTTTATTCCTAACATAACTATTTAACTGCTAGACCAACATAACCCTGCCTAAAGCCTCAGTAAATTGTACAGACGTTTCCATCCCAAAGAGGTAGGACTCAATAGCCTGGATGCAAACATCATTATGCATTGCAGATTTCAAACAAGAGGTTAGTGTCTTCTGAATTGTGGAAATAAAACACTTTTTAATGTGGTGGTGCGCTCTTCGCATTCACCTACCTATTACAAAGTAGTTCAGCAAACTCTGGCCTGAGAGTAGCTCGAGTCAGAAATAGAGACAAAATCCCTATAACTTCAAAAGAGATGCTATGTACCCTATCTTTTCCCACATTTGGGAAGACCAAAGATATTGTATACAAAGACAGAAAACTCATGAGCGCTATTGAAAAGCTCATCTCTTCTCAGAAGATTAGCTTGTTTCACCAGTCTAATTTAGCCATCCCTTCTCTTCTCCCAGAGCCACTCTGAGCCTAACCTTAGCATGGAGTCTTTCATTGTTCTGAGTTGTGTTTCTTTGACTGTAGGTAATGACCTTAAGAGGGTCTCATTAATTAAGAGCCTTTAATTTTGTAGGCATTGGAGATTCAAAGATGACTGATTGTTGAATAAATTAATGAGTAAATACATGAATAAATCAATAAAATGCATGCTGATAAATATAGCAGACAGGATAAATTTTAAAAGTAAAATAGAAATATTTGTGCTCACAGCCCTGATATGTATCTATGTATCCCTTGTTAGATTAATTCTTTCATCACTTCATTCTGCAGTATTAACATTTTCTTTTATTGCATCTTTTCTATATATTCTCATTCATTGTGCATCTTTGTATCTGTCTATCTATCTATCTTAGTCTGAGTTCTCCAGAGAAATCCCAAGATCTGTGGTTGGCAAGCTGGAGACCCAGGAGAGCCGATGGTATAGTTCTGCTCCTAATCCAAAGGCTTGAGAATCAGGAAAGCCAATGGTGTAAGTTCCAGTCTGGATTCAAGTCCCAAGGCAGAAGAAGACCAATGTCTCAGCTTGAAGACAGTCCGAGGGGGAGAGAGAGAGAGAGAGAGAGAGAGAAAATTCACTCTTACTGAGCTTTTTTGTTCTATTCAGATCTTCAATGGATTAGATGAGACCCTTTCGCACTAAGAAAGGCAATCTGCTTTACTCAGTCTACCAGTTCAAACATTAAGCTCATCCAGAAACCCCTCACAGACACACCCAACATAATGTTTAACCAAATGTCTGGGTACTCAGTGGCCTAATCAGGTTAACACATAAAAGTGACCATCATAATATCTTACTATCTTCTATCTATCTATCTATCTATCTATCTATCTATCATGTATCTACCTATCTGTGAGTTTGACTTAGTCATTGATGTGTTCTGTCCCCATACGAATAAGTACGTTGTTGAACCATGATAATGATGAGTAAGCATCACTTAGAATAGAAAGGAGGAAAATGATCTTAGCCATCACATTACTAAAAATTAATCATTATATAAATTTCATTGAAAACAATATTTTCTTTCTTTTCCTATATAGTGTGGCACTAAATTAAAACATTTAGTTATTCAGTCAAATGTAGTATTTAATAAATATCAGGCACTGAACTAGCTTCTAGGAATACAATAAGCAAATGTCTAGAAAATAGTTGAAATGAATGAACAAGAAACCAATACGTATATAAAGACCATTTTATACCAATCCAACACTGGGTCTTAATATCCCTCAAAGCAAACTCTTAGATTCAGACAAAACAACCTCCTTCTGTTTAGACTTCCACAGTGCTAAATTGTCCTTATATTTATACTTTTGTTTCCACAGCCATTGGCCTTCGTTTTATGTTAAAAATCTTTTTAATGTGTGCTAGAAACCCTTTATTGTGAGTTGACAGGTAGACTACCAATACAAATAATAATATTATGCTTATCATGGATGGACATTAACTGTCAGTGTAAATGTGATAATCTGATTCATACTATTCATTGGTAGTGGAAAGTGAAAGTGTCAGTGAGAGCAATGATATGGTCAAACACCCCAGTTCTTTCACTTTCTTTTGCATTCTAGAGTGTCGCATTGTCCTAAAGCTGGATCCTAGCCCAAATTTACAAGAGGTGCAGGGTTTCCCTGTGCTTTTGCTTCCTTGTTCATGTCCAGTAGAGAAGAGATTCAACACAATTGGTCTGGCTTAGGTCTCATGCCCTCACCAGATCTTAGCATGATGACTAGCAGGATGGGAGGACTGGCTGGTTTAGCTGACGTCATTCACACCATCTCAGAAGACAGAGATGGTGCCAACTTCCTCACAATCACATTACCTCCGAAATGAACCTCTGGGGCTATTGGGAAGTGGAGAACTAGTGGGGAGCAGTTGACAAAGACTATCATTAATGTTATGGACAGAAAAATTTTAAATGGCGAAAATATGACTACAAAATCGAATTTCTTGGGAAAGATGTCTAAACCACATGTGATTTGTGATTGAATTCCTTCAATTGTTATAGCCAGGCTTTTAGCATTTATAATTAACACTGTTGATGAGTTAATATACTACTGGTATCCTATATCATTTATTAGCAGAGATCCATAGGATTAGATAAATTACATTTTATAGAAAAGTATACAGGAAATTATTTTAACCAATCCAGTTTGAAGTAGAGGTGGCACAAGCTTATACATAACATGGGAAAATTGCATAAAAAAATAAAATTTTGCCACTAATAGCCACAATCCACATGATGCTAACAATTCTGCAAGTTCTAATTTTAATCTTTCCTGATCTACACTTATTAATAGTTCTCAAACATGAAACCAGTATACCAAAAAAAGTATTAGAAATTTTTGACTGCATCCTTAAAATCTGGCTCTAAGATTGGTAAATCAGTTTAGGACAGTCGATCCTATTCTTTAGTAAATGACCTTTGACTTTCTCTTATTCTCTATAAAAACAGTTCTGTAAGCCTCTTAAAGAGTTGGATTCTTGACTACTTCCATTTACATGTTCCCTGTAGTAGCTCCTACAGGGATTCAATTGAGTGGCTACTTTTTCTTTAAGAATGACACCTGATGACCTTAAAGAGCCCTTCTAAGACTCACATTCCATGTTTTTATAAAAGTTAAATACTAAAAATGGACAATATGATCCAGCAGCAGAGGGATCTCTACAGCAAAGATAATTGCAAATGAGACGAAAGAGTAAATTTCTTCCTTCAATTACTATAATATACAATGAAAATTTCACATTAATTCACTCAATTAGTTTCATTAGGTTGGGTCCCATTCGCTTTATGATGAAGGGTATTTATTGTTTCTGACTACAACACTAAGCAATCCATTTCATTAGGCTCAGTTTAAGTTTATTTGGAAATTTCTTTCTCCTTTCCCTCCTTTCCCTTTACTTTCTTTGCCACCCCTTCTTTCCTTCCTTCCTTCCTTTCTTCCATCTATCAGCACAGTCTTAATTAAATCATAGTTTATCTAAATTACATTCTAGTGACCTGAAATGTTGCACTGAGGGGTACAACCCTATTTCCTTCCAGCATTCTCTA
This sequence comes from Equus przewalskii, assembly GCF_037783145.1. Taxonomy (NCBI): domain Eukaryota; kingdom Metazoa; phylum Chordata; class Mammalia; order Perissodactyla; family Equidae; genus Equus; species Equus przewalskii. Next base: position 28,232,569 of record NC_091855.1, read on the forward strand.
CCAGACATGTTTCATAGCTTTGCACTCTACATGATCTCATTCTGGAGTAGAAGTTAAAACTGCTCTTAATGACTGCTATGTGTGATGAGACCGCAACCTTTTCAATACTCCAAAACCTAGTGCGTTAGTCTCATTAAGATGTCACTTTGTCCAAATGTGAATATATGTCTGCATTATCTCAATTCTTGGCATATTGCTTTAAAATAACATTGTTTCAAGTTCCTCAGATGACATGGCACTGTTCACAACATGTCCACAACATCCAGACAAGCTTGCAAATTCTTCCAGACAAACTGATCCACATTTTGTTTTTTACCACTGATGACTCATGAGTGAGGGCAAAACCCTTGGCTTGTTAGCAGTTTCTACCCTACGCTCAAGTTCATTCAGCAAGTCAGTTCAACAATGTGTGATGTGTCAACTTCAAAAATTAAACAAACCAGACAACAGCACTTGCACTACAAAGAACTTGTTTTTTTTTTCCCAATCTTCCATTGCTAGCAAAACGGTTTTGACTTTTGTTCCCCACAAATCCCACATCTGGCTCAATTCCAAGTTCTGTTTTCTGTTGATTCATGGGGAACTTGTTTTATCCACTCAGCAATATACCCAAAGTTTTTCTCATTTAAAGATCTTGTCTCTTTATGTAAATGCTTTCATTTTTAACCTAAAGGTTACTGAAAATTGAAGGTAGTTTTTTCTCTTTTAGAAAAATTCTGGTAGCACATAAGCGAGACAATAGTTCCTAAGTAAATTGAAGTGTTAGTTATTGCTTATTTCTAAATCCAAGAACCTCATTTCCACATGATGCTCTTTGGTATAAATAAAATGTGAATGCCCAAAGTTGGAACTGTAAATTAAAGGTATGCATGGTAAATCACATACATCTAGATGTGTATACGCAAGAAAATGTGGCAAACTTGAAAGAATGCATTCAATTTGGGGTATTTATACTCCCTGTCCCCCTATTTAAGGAAGAAAGATTCACGCTGGCTTGGTCAGCTTCTTGATCCTCATTTGAGATGCAAAATTCCAGTAAGAAACAAGAGCAAAATTGAAAGAAAACAAAGAAACTGCCACTCTGCTAACAAACATCTGAATTAAAAAAGGAAAATGAGAGATATGAGCAATCCAGCTTTGTCTAGGTTCGAGAAATAGTCATTAGGAGTGTGAACTTGGGTGAGAGAAACATAGAATCAGCTGTATGGAGACTTAGCCTGAAGAAAAAAATAAAGATATTTTAAGACATTGTGATTTATTTTATAAATGACAGTTGCTCTTTTCATGAAAGACTAAAACAAAGATGTTTGCTTTTAATTTTTGTTGCTTGGTAAGCTGATAAACCTCTGACTATAACCTTGCCATGTCAAGACAGGGCAACAGTCAATGAGATACTATTCAGGTTACATACATTAACATGTATATTTATAAACTCTTAATGGTGGTGACTTATCATGAGAAAGATTGAAGGAGGCGCGAAGGCAGATTTCTGTATTTACTCTCTGTATGACCATATAATGAATATTTTAATTAAGCATGCATTACACTTTTAGTTTGAAAATAAAACAATATACAAATTTTCTGTATTTTATTGCCCATACAACACTGAGATTTTGTTCATCTAGTTGGTAATAATCATTCCATAAAGAGACAATTATCACTTTCAGGATAATTACCTAGGGGGCAATAATAGTAGCATCGAAAAATGTAACTTTAAAAATTCTATTGCAAAAAATTCTAGGAATGTTTACATTATCCCAGATTCACACGAAGATCTGCCTCAGATCCGCTCTCATACCCCCTCAAAAAAAAAGAAAGCATTTTGTAAGACAGTCTTTTTGACCCAGTCATTTCCAATCCTTCTTGAGATGTTGGTTTCCATCATGACTATAATTCATCACATAATTCATCAGAGTTCATCAGAGTTTTATACCATATCCTTGAGGGCTGCCAAAAAATTCTCAAGCTGTAATCTGTCCTTGGAGGCTCTCAATCTATTCTGACTTCAAGATACAATTTATTGCTTATGTAAATCCCATTGAAAAGTTACTAGGAAGAGTCACAATAGATGGAAAAGTTTGAGATGTGTTACTGTAAATGTAAAAAAAAAAATCTCGTTATAAGTATCTTGGATTCTTCTTCTTGTTTATGTTGGGGAATTCTCAAATAACAATTCTGCCAGATAACAATGCTCTTAGGTACATAAATATCCAAATACTACGTCTTACCTGCTACACTGATCACAATCAAACTGAAAGACCTCTACTACAAAGAAGTAGCACATCTCTCACCACAGAGAAACCAACACAATTCAGCCTTTTTTTCAGCTGCTCCTCCTTAAAACAACAAATTAGTTTTTTTGCAGAGATAGATGCTGAGTGACTTAATAGAAATTTACATCTTGTCTCCATACCAGCTTCCACATGTGCTTGAAAAAGAGAAGTCAAACATGCCTTTTTCCTGCCTGGAAGGTAGAGCCACTACAGTGTACTTCTGCGTGTCTCTCTTTTTGGATAATTTAGACTCAAAATGACAGGAAAAATTAGAAATCTTGGTATTAGAGTAGTATCAAGAATAGAATGGAATTCCCAAATCATGCTACAAAATGTAATCATATGGATATTTTCAGAAATTAGGACTACATTCTCATAACCAATAAGGTAGAGAATTACTTTTGTAACACGTAGTATAGTTTCTTAAACATAGTGTCAATATGAATCTATTGATTTATGAAAAAAGTTTATGCCCATTTCACAAAAATTATCATATAGAATGAGAGTCCTTGATGCCAATGACAAAGCTATGAATGGTAGAATGCCAGCCAGAATAGGAGGAGACAAAGACCTCTAAAGAGATTCTTCTTCAACTCAATCTCTCTGAAGCTCTGGTTCTCCCAACACAAACAAATAAAATCCAGCATATCAATATCAGCACTCACTCGGCTATTTCAAGGCTCAAATCAAACAATGAATGAGAGTGTGCTTCGAAATTGAAACATATTGTATATAATAAGGATGAAACTTCATTATAATGACACTGAACAATAATGAGGATTGATATGATTGTTTTCTCAGAAATCAAACTTGTAGATGTGCTTCCAAACTTTCCAGATTGCTAAAAAAATGCATATATTTCATTCACATATCTCATCAACTACACTCTGAACATGTTCTAAACATTCTTTTTGCTAATTTTCAAGATATGAATCTTTCCGTAGAAAAATGAAGTTTGTTTATTCTTTATTGATGTCATAATAATTTATAACATTGTGAAATTTCAGCTATACATTATTACTTGTCAGTCACCATATAAATGTTCCCCTTTAGCCCTTCTGCCCACCACCCAAACCTCTTCCCTTCTGGTAACCACTGATCTGTTCTCTTTGTCCATGTGCTTATTTATCTTCCACATGTGAATGAAATCATACCATGTTTGTCTTTCTCTGTCCGGCTTATCTCACTTAACATAAAACCCTCAAGTTCCATCCATATTGTCACAAATGGGATGATTTTGTCCTTTTTATGGCTGAACAGTATTCCATTATGTATGTATACCATATCTTCTTTGTCCATTCATCAGTCAATGGGCACTTGGGTTGCCTCCACATCTTGGCTAATGTGAATAGAGCTACAGTGAACATAGGGGTGCATAAGTCTCTTTGAGTTGTTGATTTCAAGTTCTTTGGATGAATACCCAGTAGTGGAATAGCTGGGTCAGGTGGTATTTCAATGTTTAATTTTTTGAGAAATCTCCATACTGCTTTCCATAGTTATTTTACCAGTTTGCATTCCCATCAGCAGTGTATGAAGGTTCCCTTTCTCCACATCCTCTCCAATATTTCTGTGTTTTTTTGTCTTGGAAATTATACCCATTCTAACAGGTATAGGATGCTATCTCATTATAGTTTTGATTTGCATTTCCCTGATGATTAGTGACAGTGAACATGTTTTCATGTGCTTCTTGGCCATCCATATATCTTTGGAAAAATGTCTGTTCATATCCTCTTCTCGTTTTTTGATTGAGTTGGTTTTTGTTGTTGTTGTTGAGTTGTGTGAGTTCTTTATATATTTTGGAGATTAACCCCTTGTCGGATATGTGATTTGCAAATGTTTTCTCCCAGTTTGTGGCTGTCTTTTTGTTTTGTTTCTCGTTTCCTTTGCTTTGCAGAAGCTCTTTAGTCTGATGAAGTCCTGTTTGTTTATTTTTTATTTTGTTTCCCTCGTCTGAGTAGATAAGATATTGGAAAAGATCCTTTTAAGACCAAGGTCAAGGAGTAGACTGCCCTATATTTTCTTCTAGGATTTTTATGATTTCAAGTCTTAACTTCAAGTCTTTAATCCATTTTGAATTATTTTTTGTACATGTTGAAAGATAATGGTCTACCTTCATTCTTCTGCATGTGGCTGATGTAACAGACCAGAATTTTGGGAAAAGTTTGCGTTTATTGGATTAATATCTATAATGAATCTATAAACTGTAAAAGTTTCTTATGCCCGTTTGCCTCTCAGAACAACAGAATGTTAACATTTCAGCAGATTTTTCTACACTTAAAGTTTAAAAGTCACATTTAGAATTAGGTCCAGCTCCAGGCTTTCTGTGTATTCCGTCAAGAAGACACAAGTTGCTAAAGAAATAGTCCTAAAGTCCCTCTGCAGCTTCAGCCACTGATGCAGGCTAGCAGGCACAGCCAAGGGGCTAAGGAACACTTGAGAACCACAGGCTTTTGATTCATTCCACTATTCTGCTCTGTAACAATACATCAAATGAAGTCATTCCAAAGGGTTCAGGGACAAATTACTCCATGGCCAGGTGCTTTGGTAAGGCTCTATATTTATGGGAATTACTCCTCATTTCCCATTAATATTATACCTGTGACTTTAAGAGCCTATGAGTTTGGCTCAGGGGAGAAAAAAAGGCTTTCTTTATAGTCAGGGTTTCTACAGATGTCTTTTATGAGTTGATGAGACCTTCCTGGATTTTTATTTCATGGCCCCATCTCACATAAACAGTGTAGATACCTGAATTCTTATTCCATTGTTCTTGTATAGGATCCATTCTGCTGTTTATCTCTTCCTTCATCTAAGGCGCTACGCGTTGTGGGTGATAAAATTCACTTAGGAGTTTTTAAAGCTTCAACCTCAAACTTAATTAAAATGTCTGTTTATCACCAAACATAACAAGCCATAAATTATATGGATGTTTCAGTTTATTTGACTCTGCAAACACGTCACTTTGATCGATATAAATTTGACTTCACTCATGTACAGAAATTCTTGAAAGTGACAGCTCAGTGATATTTTCTTCCCCAAAAGAATTAAAGAAATCATAGAAGGAGGGCTGTCAGTTGACTCTATATAGGAAGTTTAGCAACAGAGGGCAGGTGGGTCACAAATCAGGTAAGGGGAACTTGTAAAGAGTTTAAAATAGGATAAGAAATTATGGAAAACATAGCATAGCCATGGAATTCTGCTATCCACATTGCCACTGAATATTACAGAGAAAAAGTATGGGGGAGGGATAAAGGGATAGTAGGATTTTACCTAGGAGAAATCCCACGGAAAGCATGTTTGATGATTCACCAAAATGAAATCCAAGAAGGATCCTCTGGGCATTTCTGAGAGATGGACATGGAAATATACGGAGGAAAAAAATGATTAAAATACTATTTACAGAAGGAGACTGAGAAAGTAGAAAACCAGACTAATATTGGAATTTCTGAATGAATAAAATCTCTGACAAGTAATCCTAAAGCTTACTTTAGTTTTCTTTGGACAACGGGTTAATCTCCTATTGAAAATTCTCAAAGAGATTTGAGTCAAAAACTCTGCTGCTTTTGCTGAAGAGAGGGCTATAAGTTGTCAATAAATTTTCCTTCTTAGAATTCTGAAATGCAAGATGGTCAGTATAGATCTCTGAATAGCTAAGAAATGTGACAATCTCCTTTCCTCATTAAAGTGTACAAACACGCTTTAGCTTGCCTGGATTTCACGGAGTCTGGCCTGCAGGTATAGAATTGGTATTTGCTAAGGGCCAAAATTTGTTTGAACTCTGCCGTCTTTATTGCCCATTTTAATTAATTTTCTTTGTCACATTCCATATATTTCCTTTACTGCATTCAAGGGACTCTGTAGGGGTGCCCCAGGGTGGCTAATTTAACACCTGAAATTTCCATTCTTTCTTTTTTTTGAGGTCTCATGTTGACTAGTGGGCAATGATGTGCATGAGTGTGGCATAGAAATTACCCATAGCAGGCGTTCTGTTTCGGATAAGTTTGCATTAAAAGCTTTTAATAAGGATAGCATATTTCCTTTGAAGTTCCTGGGCCCGACCTCTTGTAATTCCCTGTGTTCCTTTTATTTAGCCAGAATATATAGCTGCCACGATGTTTGTTCTCAGTTCAAATCTCATTAGCTTGGTGTTTGCATTCACTACTTATATAATGATGAAGAATTTTTGATTTGAATAAGGCCTCTGGGAATATGTACATGTGCGTGCGTACATGATTTGATTAGAAATTCTCTGTGTATTTGCGACTGAAAGGCAGAGAATGAAGACTTAATAGCAAATCCCAACCTCCACTCCAGGGCGATGACACCTTGGGAAAACCAAACAGAAGGCCCTCAATTCTCTCAGCTATAAATGGGGAAAACAATCGTGCTTTCATCACAGAATTGCTGTGTGGATTAAATTAAAGAATAGGTAGAAAAATACTTAGCAAACTGTAAAGCAATATAAACATATTAGCTGTTTAACAGTGAGAAAATTAGCATAGCATGAAGTCTTAGAGTCAGACAGAACTGAGTCTGAATCTCATTTCCACCACTTGCTGGCTGCTTAACTTCTCTCTTCCTCAGTGTTTCTCATCTGTAAAATGGGGATAATAGAGCCTCTCCTCTTGGGTTACTGCGAGGAACGAATGAAATTCATACAAAGCATTTACACAATGTCATAGTAGAATGAGTATTCAGTTAATGATAGTTGTACCACATTGTTCTTTGAGGACAAAGTCTTTGTACCTCCGATGGACACCCTGTGTAGAGAACTGGAAGCTTCTCTCCATTTAATCATTCATGACTTCAGATGCTAGGGAAGGATCCCTCTTATGCCTCTAAACTATTTCTTTAACAAAACTGGGGATCACAATACAAAGAATTATTTTCCTTGCAGGTCACATGTATTACATCAGTACTTGCGTATTAACAGATCAGGACTGAATGCAAGGGACCAGGTAAACCACTGCTTAGTTTCTGAAAGCAAGGGCAGAAAAAAGTAGCCAAATAAATAAATGTAGTCTGATGAGACCCAGAATTTGGCAGATGAGCTGAAGAAGACAGCACAGGATCCAGAACATATTAATGAATAAATAAATGAAAAATTGAATGAATAAATGAATGAATGAGAAACAATTAGACACACTAATTATGCAAGTGACCTATAGGGAAAAAATGATTTAAGTGGATGGGAAGCATTAAGAGAAACTGCTAGAAGCAATTGCTAGACGTGTCAGGGAAGGAAGGGTGTCTAAGTAGGGGAAACGGGAGAAGACGGAAAGGACTACACATAGAGTTAAGGTACAACTTTCCTCCAATCAAGCACCTTGAGAACTAGTGTCTTCGTTTCTCAGTGCATCACTTACCTCTCGTCACTGCCTTCACACCTGCCACATCTGGCTTAAAAATTATGTTGTGATAACAAACAACCTCCTAAAGGTAATTATTTTTTAAATTTGAGTAGACTACCCAGCACCTTCAGATCTATTAGAAGTGCCATTTTAAAAGGTATAATCAATTAATGCTTTTTTTGTTGAGAAAATCCCACGTGTTATGTAAATAGAAGCAAACTCTGAAGACTAAAATCCTCCCTACCAAAATGTAGCTATTGTCTAAATGGGGAGACAAATATTGATGCTGACTTTTTTTTTTGAAGTGCAAAAAAGAAGCCTGGAATATCATCATTAAACCATAAACTTGGAGTAACAAACTTTCTTTCTTCTTCTCTCCTCTAGGATAACGAGTACCTTCTATTTGTCTACTACATGTCAGCAACTATGACAGACAATCAACTTACACTTTTTGAAACAAGCAATTGGAGAGGATGCCATTCAACAGCCAAAGGAGCTGTACACACATCTACACCTCTGCATAAATTTCCCGTGCTAATTTGTGTCGGCTATCTTCATTTGTCATACATGTAGAGAGATGTAGTCATTTCTCCCTCACTGCTCTCTCATTTCCCCTCCGTGCAACTCTTACTTCCATATATGATCCTTCACTTAGCCAAGCATAAGGCTTTCCCTTTTGTTCAACCTTAGCCTTCGCTAATTCAGTAGGAAAGTTGTGGGGAACCACAAACAATCCAACACATCACAGAAATAAAAACAGAATCACTCGATTTGTTAGAAAAAATAGTTCACTACTGAGCCAAGGAAATCAAACATTAGGCTTCGTTGTCAATCAATTTGCTTGCCTTCCAGACAAGATCAGGACCAATCTCCAATAATAGATTATGCATCCTTGTTTTCTGACTTTTACGTTTACCACTATGTCTATTGGGAATACTCTTCCCAATTTCTCACTTTATTGCTTGTTTTCTGTGTTTTCTTTGCTTTTCACATCACCAGTTTGACACATATTTTTCATATAAATTAAGTCACTTATGGGTAATTATTTTTTGTTTTCGTTCCACAGGTAACTAACTTGAAACTGAGTGCCAGTGTGGATTGTTAAGGTTACTAAGCCAATGTATTTGGTTGGCTAAGCTAAACATTCTTAGAAACATTTCCTAAATTTTGGAGGCTTAACACAATAGAGGCTCGTTTCTTGCTTATGTAAAACATCAGTGCAGATGTTTGATGGTTATTTGAGGACCCTGGCTCCTTCCATCTGTGACTTCATCGTGCCCTAGGGCCTTATTATTCTCTCCTAGATCTCTACATCCAGCTGGAAATAGGAGGAAAAGAGAATGTGGAGAATCATGCAAGAGCATTTATGAGCCAGGCCTGGAGGTGGTGAATATCACTCCCATTCCCACTCCATTAGCCAAGACTCAGTCAATCTGCCATATATAACAGAAGGGAGGAAGGGACACACAGCCTATCTTGAGCACATATAAAAGAGAAACATATTTGATGAACAATTTGCCAACTTCTTTCTGCTGTGGTCTGCACCTTAGGAAATAAAATATTCATTTTGCTCATGCCCACACCATAAAATATACACATCTTCTCCCCAAGGGAGCCAACTTAAAGACCATTTAGTTGTTATATCCAGTTAAAAGTCCAAGATCTACAGGGAACAATTAGTTCTCAGTAGCTCCTCGTGGTGTAATGATATAAGAACTAAAAAGATACATTATCCACCATTGACCAACACCCAATATGCAATGTTAGAATAGAGAGGGGACAATAACTCAGTTAGCTTCCTCATTTAGCAAAAGGGAGATTGGAAAAAAGAGCAGACCTTGGTCCACATCAATTCTGAAATCCTGCTGGATCATCATTATGAAAGTTCTCCACCCAGGTGGTGTGGAAAATTCATTGATTAGATCAAATTCTACTCTCTGAGAGGCGTTCCATTGTATCTTGTCTTCAGGAGTCCCTGGTTCTTCCCTCCCTCCAACATGTTCTTCATTTTCCGCTATTCTCCATGGCTGAGGATTGCTCAGAACATGCAGGTATATGTCTGTTACCTCTGCCTATTAACAATTGCACCCCTTCCATCTTCTAAAGCATGAGTTTGGGCAAAAAGTATGGTTACACCAACCGCAACCATATATAAAATGGGTATTGGGGAATACAGCCTCCTATAGGTCTATAGTGCTGACCAATTCTACTTCTTGCCTCTTTTAGTTTTGGGACTTAAAGATTTGTTTCAATGCTTGAAAAATAAGATGATTTTTTGGGAGAGTAGAGGGTCTGGGTACACGGTTTCTTTTACATATAATTCCTTCAAATACTTAGGATGCTTCTGATCCAATCAATTCTCATACCAATTACCTCACCAAACTATTTTTCTAGACATACTTCTTAAATCTAATTTATTTCATCAAAATAATGCGGACAAATAGCCTTGAGGCTATTTGAAAAGTTGAAAGGTAGGAATGTAACTCTTGTAATCAGATATTTGACATTTGGCTTTCTTTTTTTTTTAAACTGAGAAATCTTCCTGGGTCTTTGGAACTCATGGCCTATTTTAATCCAGCATCTTACTATTTGGCCTCCAGAAGCAGCTGTCTCTTCCAAAGATTTAAGGTGCTTGATCTCTAGACTTTCTCCGTTTTCTTTTTTGATCTCTTGTTAAAAATCAGGTAATCCTCACCTGAGTGCATCTCTTGTTTATTCATCCTTAACTTGAAAGCCAAAAATCATCAAAACACAGCATCCCTGTGATTCTTTCCAATGATCCACTCTAGAGCTATAGACTCAGTAGCCATATTGTCTACAAGACGTCTTTACAGGCAGATGTCTGTGTTTCTTTGCTGATTGCTGCCCACCAGCTAAATTACTACTCCATATTTTAGGTTTTTCCTATAGAGTATCCTAATTAAAAGTATTAATTTCTGAATTAGTCAGAAGAGGTTAGCTGCTGAAGTAAACAACACCAAATTTCTTAAGACTTGACATAATGTTATTTTATTCTCATTTAAAGAACAGTTCACTGTGGTTCTTCATTGGGTGTCCTTGAATATGTTAACTCAGAGACACTGGCTTTTCCCATATTGTGTTTCTCTGCAACTAGCTTAGAGGCAGGAAACAAATCGAAAATTACATGAAAGATTTTATCACCCAAGTCTAAAAGTTATATGCTTCACATTCAGTCATATTCAGTCTGTAAGAACACATTCACATGACCTCAACTAACTGAAAAAATAGTGAATAAAGTAGTATAACTCTGAACCTAGGAAAAAGGAGAAATAGTTTGGTGAACAACAAGCTAGTCTTTATTAGTAAATGTGTGATCAAGCCCAGGTTTTTACATTGATCTGTGATAATGAATTTCATAATCTTTCTTTGTTCCATTACAATTTTGTCTAAAAACTCAACATCTCCATCAAGTCTTTCTTCACAAAAATATTGGCTGAGGTCAAATGTTGCAACTCAGAGAGGTAAAATTTCAATTATCGAGGTACATATTTCTGTTTTAATTTAAAAAAATATTTAGAACCAAAGAACTATATGGGCCTGCAAGATATTTCAATGATCCATCAGCCCTGTAGGTAACATGTCTAGCTGAAAATGCTCTTGACTCTGTTACCGGTAAACTAGAATGATGTAGATTTGATGTCCAGTTAACATACGTTATTAAATTATTATTAAATATCCATGAAGCTTTATAAAATGCAAATTGCTTCAGAATTTTGTCTGTTAAACATTTTAAAACAAATTATTCAGAAACACTTAAGAGAATCTCCTAAATATTACAACACCAAGCAGTGTCAATTTAATCCAGATTTTTGCAGAAAAGTTCACAAGTATATTTACAAGTTAATATATTAGCCACCACCTCATTTCCACATTATTTCCTTAAATTATGGGGGTTTTTTGATTAGACCCTTCAGTGAAAATATTCACTGGGATACATTAATAAATCTAAAGAAATGAACTATTTTTTAAAAACCTAGATAAATAGTATATATTTATTACTAAATATAAAATATAGAAAAAAATTAGGAAAATGTGTATAACACAACACAATTTATATCTTATATATGAACTCTTGAAAAAGGCAGGAAGTTAACATATTCAGATTTTAAATGTAATGACTATATATCATATATTATTTTACTTATTATATTGTTAATATTTCCTTTGATATTCAATGTTCTTAGGAGTAAGAATGTTTAATAACAAGATATTTTGACAAGTGGACACAGGGTCACAGATTCTACTAATACCTTAAGTTTGAATATTTAGGTTGTTTTAAATTTTTCTATTCATATAAATTATGCTATAATAAACATCCTTTTACAGACATTTTTAAGTTATCTGAATATATCCACTATATAAATACTTAGGGTTGTAATATGCTTATTTTTCAACTAAGCTTTATTTTTAATCCATAATTGTCCAAGGCTATGAGTCAACCCCTCTCTGCCTTAAATTAACTTTGTGGTTGCCCCATCTAATTTAGTCACACTGCCTTCTATAAATAATCATATTGCCAAACAAATAAGTCTTATATGTATTGTCTCAATGATTGGATACTTTTGAAAAACATTTTTAATGTAGCTTAATATGATTTGTGAGTTTTCTATAATATTCCACTAGCAGTGAATGTTGGGTGTTTTAGTAGCAAAGACTACCAAACCTTAGCCGTATACAACCAGAGTATATCTGAAATTATATCTGCATGCATTATAACATAAATAACATGTTAACATGTTTAGGTCGTTAATTTTCTCTAAAACTCTATAAGTATATAAACACATACTTATTCCTTAATTCAGACTAATACATATAAGATGGAAAAACTGGTAATTTGGAATTAGCATAAATGTAAAAATAAATTGTAGCATTGAAGTACATGTCAATAATTTAAAGTAATTAATAAAATTATTCCCAATGTATTTCTTTGCCTACCTGATCGAAGTTCCTAAACTTTGTGTCTTATACATGGTTTGGGTTTAATTAATACTAGTTTCATTCCTCCTATAGCACAATTTCAGGGTATTCCATTTACATACTTGGTTCTTAGCCAAATATATTCACTACTATGGGCTTGAGTTTCCTACATATAATCTTTAGATTTTGGACTAAAAGCATTGTATGTTTTATTTCTCCTCCAAAATTTTATTGTATTCATTATACATTTTTAATTAAGCTAATTATATTTTATGGAATTTATTTTTAATTATTTATGCTATTAGTTTTTATTATATTTCTTTGATTAAATTCCTTTTTCATTTTCAAGTAAATTTAAGGAGTATTTCAAGGACTTGGTTTAAACAACTAAATGTTTTAACACAACTTTCACAGGTGCTGAATTTTTCTTTGTAAACCCTGTTCATTTGTGATGTCTTCAAAAGCATAGCCTGTCCCTTTTCTATTGCCTGACTTTTCTTTCAAATTAGACAGTTGCTTAGGAAGTGCTCCAAATCCCTAAACTATGAAGTTCTTGTTTGTCCAGGAAAAGCCAGCTAAAAACTTTTACCAGGAAGCATCACTGCACCAATTACTCCATCCCATTCTAGGAACTAGGTTTCAGTGTCCTAGTCTTTAAAATAGTAACAACCACAAATTTCTCTCCAGGTAACTTTCTGGGCATCTCTGATCATACGTCCTTCAGTCAATGTGTTCCATTTTCAGGCAGTTATCAAGGCTCCAAATTCTCATACTCATTAATCTTTGTGAATAAGTCATCATTTACATTACTATATTGCAATTTAGTTTGTGACATGCCTTTCTTCCCTAGTAGAATGTAAGTTTCTCAAGGGCAGAGGATGGTCACAGTCATCTTTTATTCCTGTATATTTCCTAAGAAAAATCCTTGACCTTAGAGTACTCAATAAATGCTGAACAAATGAATAAATAAATGATTGAATGAACCAGCAACAGTTAGAACATTTGAGTCAGAAAGAAACATTCAATGACTCTGTCCATATACTGATTCCATATACTACTTCCAACAGGATTTTATTTTGTTGCCACTGTTTTTCATAATCTCTTCCCTAGAATAGCAGATGTTTGATTAAAAGGATGAATTGAAATAGCTTGCTGATTTTCCTCAAACTTTCTGAAGAAGAAAGAACTTTTACAACTTCTGAGTACATTTGCCTGCAGGTAAAGAGGGTTTAGACTTGGTGGGATGTGAGAATGACAGCTAGAAGAAATTATACAATGGCATTTCTTTAAAATACATAGAGAATTTTCATTAATATCTAGAAGAATTTTAGCTTTTAAGATAATCTAATTTGGAGTGCTCCTTATTTTGCCAATGCTAATAATTCTGAAATGTTTATAATTCAAATGTTTTCTATAAAGGCAACACAATAGATGTTATGCACAGAATAATTAATTGTTTTGAGGATTTGTCTTCCAGTCTTTTTTCTTTTTCCTTACCACAGTCTGAAGAGTAGTCTGAAAAGTTTCAAAGAGTAGAGCTCATATACATTTTACAGTCTTAATAGTGCTATGTTAAATATTTAACCTGATACTCTAAGTCAAGAGAACAAAACATGATGACTTAGAAATGCCTCTTTGAAAGAAGTTGAGGTTCTTTAACAAAATCGCATCTTGAAGCCAAAGTGTGAACCATGTCTAGATGGATATATGCAGGAAAAAAATTAGCAGGAACAGTTAACTTGTCTTGGTTTCCCAGGAGAGAGCTGGCATTTATAGGGTCATATTCTCAGAATTCACATTCATCAGAGACTTACAACACAGCAGGAAACAAAGAGTCATTAAGGACACCTTAAATAGTACTGAATTTTATAGTTTCCAAGAATATTGTTTGAAAGCTTCACTTCCCTAAGAAGTCCTCTTTGATTACACTTCTAGTCCTATTACCCAGCCTCACTTTTGTGCGTATTTTCAGATACGTGTATGGAAACATCATCATAGAGAAAACAAAACAAAGTCATTGTTTTGCCAATCTAACGAAGCTTGTCCTAAAACCTCGCTTACAGCAATTATAGGTGTATTCTAGATTCTCAGTAATTTAAATATTAACAGCAATAGAACTATAATAATTAAAAGCATGGGAGAATAATTAAAACATGGAAGAATTTTTCTTTTCCAGGTATCATAATAGGAGCTTTACAGATATTATTTTCAAATTCAGGCTCTGGAAGGTATATCATGTTTTATTCTATTTGGTTAAAAGAAGACGATTTAGCTCCAGGAGATGAAGTGTTTGATCCGAGACCATATGTCTAATCATTTTCAAAGGTCGAATACTTTCCTTGCTCAGTTTTTCACAATGGCTGTGTTTTCCCTGCTTCATTTATGTTTTTTTCTCATCTATAGACTGACTTCTTTCTCTGTAAGTTGGCAACCTAATTGAGGTCAAAGCTTGAATGTGTCCCAAATTCTTTTGCTTTCCTAGTACTGACCATGGCAGGATACATAGAGCTGATGTTTTATAAAGACAATGACAACGGAATTTTTAAGCTATGATTCAAGCAGAGAAACATATTATTTGAAGCTTGGGTGCATAGTTGATTGACTCAAACTGTTCTGAACTGCAGGGGCATAAGAAAGAAAAGCATTAATGGTGGCATTTGGTCCCACAATTCATTCTTATGGATCATACTGATGATTCTGTGTATAAGACCAAGATGAAAGTGTGCTGTTAAAATTTGTTTATATATCATGCCTGTTAAGTGGGAATGGAAAGTGTAATATTAGAAGGACTGATCTTTCAATTGCCAAAGATTACCAGTTTTAGGAAGGACTGAAATAAAGTATTGTGTCTCTTAAGATTCGTGGCCTCTATTTTGACAGTTAATTATAGACTTCAATTTGCATTAGAAGTTTTCAAATGCCTCTTGCAGCTGACTTTGAAAATTAAGCTAATTAAAGGAAATGGCAAGGGAACACTCAGCTCTAATCATGCCAAGTAGTCCCAGGAATAAATACTTTGCAACAAGAATGCTATCAGGATTTTCAGAACATTCACATCAATGTACATGAAAACAGTATTTTGTATCAATCCTCAAAGAGCTTATAGTTTAGTTGGGGATACAGTATCTGTATATTAGGGATTAACTTTCCAAAGAATGAGAGAATAAGGCTGCAAGTTTTCAGAAAAAAAACATGAGAGATCAATATAGATTGAGGTGATATGAATGATTTCATGGAGAACATGGAACCTGGACAAGCTTGAAAGTTATGTAGAGTTTGAATAGATACAATATTGATTCATTCCAGACAACAAGGGACACAAGTATATAGAAGAAAATATAGAAAAATATTTTGAGAAATGTCATATAGAACTATCTCCTTAGATGTATATGTGGTTGGTTGAGAACAAAGAAATGAGAACGTTGCCATCATTTATAAAATGCCACATGAGATATTTATATTACTTCATTCAAGTTACATAAAATTTTGGGAGAGGAAGAGATTAGGAGTGGAATTTGAAAAGGTGGTTTGGGAAAAGGTGAAACCAAGAGTATATGGCCTGTATTTGGGTACTATATATTAATGAGATTTGAGTATGTAGTCACCCCAAAGTAGAGTAGTGAGCAGAGAGATAAATTGCTTTGCATAATGTAGTGAGACTGGCTACAACAAAGGCTCAATGAGAGAAAAAACGGGGTTAAGTGACAGGGCAGAAAGCTTGTGATGGAAGAGAAAGACGGCCATTGGAAATTCACAATGCTCTTTAAGAACTTTAAAACAAGTAGGCTAATATTTAGTCATAACGTGAAATGACTCAACTATCTAATTATTCAGTCAAGTTTGCTACTCACAGAAATTGTGTTATGTTTTGGAGAAAACTAGGGAAAGATACTGATTTCCACGTTCAGGTCTGTTGAGTCCAGAGGGAAAAGAATATATGCAAGACATGAATCAAATGCTCTATTGTACCAGGGGCTCTTTACACTTGGTTTGAGTACTATCATGGGATAATATTTCAGAGAACTTAAGTTATTCAGGTGTTTTCTATATTAGTGATTGCAATCTCAAATTGAAGATATTTTGAGGAGAGTAATGACACATTTAAAGCAATGCTCCAAGAGTAATCATGTCTTAGACTTTTGATAGTTACTTTGAAAGTATTTACTGAAACTCTTCATAAATCCTTTGCACAACCTCAGTGAGTTGTTACTCCAATTCCAGTGGAACTTTCTATTTCTCCAGCCAGTATATTTCTTTCTCTTAGTTGTGAATGTTAAGGATACCTTGCTTCCCACTGTTTACATCTCTGCCTTATGGAACAATATAACATGAATCTAAATCTTTTTTTTCCCAGAAACAAATAGCAGTTGTTCAAACATGAAGAAATAGGTATATGTTTCCTTTATTTTCTTTCCCAGAATATTAAGTGTTTCTGTTTTTTCGTCTCATATCTGAGGACTGTTTTGTTTAGCATCCCCACCATCTGGATCTTTCCTTTACTGGGTCAGCTAGTTTTTCAGTACTTCTACACCACTCTAATTGCATGATGCACAGAGTTGATCACAATATTACCAGGCAATTGGATCAGGATAGAGATGGAAGAATGAGGGTTTGAAACATGTCACATAGAAATATCCCAAAGTGAGGGATGATGTCAAGATGGCAGAGTAGGAGGACTCTGAACTGACCTTCTCCCATGCACACAACAAGTTTACAGCTATTCTTAGAACAATTACCCCGAGAGAGAACTGAATACTGGATAAAATAACCCCTACAAGAAGGGACAATTCTGACTGAGGTGGAAGAGGCAGAAATTCCTTTCTGTAGAGAAAAAAGACACCCTTTAGCTATGGCGCTTCATGGCCAGCCAAGAGCAATCTTAAGGTATGAAGCCTTCCCTGGATCTGAGTAGGGGAGTGTTACCACTATAAGCAGCTCTTGCACTCAGCACAACTGAAACAAGTGTCATAATATCTGGCCTTGCTGGCTGTTAACTAAAGTGGGGAATAACCTCAGAAAAGCTTTCAGACATAAGGGGGAAAAAAGGGCCCATGCACAAATTCACTCATTTGGGAAAGCAAAGTAAAATCACTAGAAAAATGCCCTGTCCTTTGGTGAAAAGAGACTCACTTGATAGGCCATAAGTGCATCTTGGTGAGAGGTGAGAACTCCCCGCCCCCGAGGCTGGGACCACCTCATCAGCAACTGAAACATTGGTGGGAACCATTATTTTGACCAAGTACAGGTGAGCTGACACAGAGGCTGGCAGACACCATTGGAGTTCTTCCCTTGGATTGCTAGCCAAGGGATCTGACCCACCCACTAGAGCTCTGATTTAATCCAGCTCAGCCAGGGCAGGCAGCCTGCCCTAGGGACTGACCCCACCCAAGAGCAAGTCTTTGGGTAACTTCTGGATGCACATAGGCAGTGTGCCTGGAAGCTCTGCAGCCCAGAGAGTGAGTTTGCCTCTGTGGGGCAGGGCATGTATGAAAGATAAGCCTGCATTAGTGGACTTTGTGGGGCGTCTGCAGTAGGGCAAATGAGTCTGCTTCAGTGGGTCAGGGCATGCATGTGGGGCAGGATTGAGTTGATGTGGTGTGTGGCCCTGTATGCGGTGGGGCTTGTCAGTTGCAGCAGACTTGTGCTTCTCAAACAGCCACATAGCAGATCTACCCCACCCTCCAAAGCCTGAAACAAGTGGGTGCTCCCATGTCTTGAGCTGGCCCCATTCAGCTGTACTCCTCAGAGAACTGACAATAGCCTTGCAGGCTGGAGACCTACAACAATTGTAAGCCCCCGAGCTTAGCAACAAGTCATACTAGGGGCCTACTCACTTAACAGAAAAATTGCAAAAGGAATGTGCTATTATACCTTGCAGCCAACTGTGCTTGGACTCTCAATGCCCAATATCATGACTGAAGGCTCCATAGCATCCACACACAGCTGAGCACTACAACTAGCCAGCCAGGGGCTAGCCTAGACTCCCTGGGCACCTGCAGTAAGAAAAACCCTGAAACAATAGAAGGACATACATTACAGGGGACACTCCTTACATACTTGGAACTAGTAGTGACAATAGGGAAGCACACTGCTGGGCCTCATAAAGCATCTCTTACATAAGATCTCTTCTCCAAGATTGGGAGATGCACCTGACCTATCTAATATGTAGATATAAGCACAGAGAAAGAGCCAAAATGAGGAGAGAAAGGAATACATTCCAAGTAAGGGAACAGGACAAAACCATAGAAAAGAATCTAAATGAAATGGAGATAAGCAATCTATACAAAAAAGAGTACAATCTAATGGTCCAAAGGATGTTCACTGATCCTGGGAGAAGAATGGATGAACTCAGTGAGAACTTCAACAAAGAACTGGAAAATATAAAAAATAACCAATCATAAATGAAGAACACAGTACTGGAAATGGAAATTTCAATAGAGGGTCTCAACAGCAGAGTAGATGATACAGACGAATGGACCAATGAACTGGACAAAAGACTAAAGGAAATCACTCAAGCGGGACAGATAAAAGAAAAAAAGAATGAAAAAGACCAAGGACAGTCTAAGGAACCTCTGGGACAGTATCAAGCTCACTAATGTCCATATTTTAGGCGTCCCAGAAGGAGAATAGAGAGACAAAGGGGCAGAGAATCTATTTGAAGAAATAATAGCTGAAAACTTTCCTAATCTAAGGAAGGAAACAGACATTCAGGTACACAAAGCACAGACAGCACCAAACAAGATGAACACAAGGCCCACACCAAGACACATTATAATTAAAATGTCAAGAATTAAAAATCCTAAAAGCTGCAAGAGAAAAGCAAAATATTACATACAAAGGAAATCCCATAAGGCTATCAGTTGACTTCTCAGCAGAAACTTTACAAGCTACAAGGGAGTGGCGTGATATATTTAAACTGCTGAAAGGAAAAATCCTACTGCCAAGAATACTCTATCAGGCAAGATTATCATTCAGAATGGAAGGAGAGATAAAGATTTCCCAAATTAAGCAAAAACTAAATGAGTTTATCACCAAGAAACCAGCCTTAAAAGAAATGCTAAAGGGACTTATTTAAGTGGAAAAGAGAAGACCAGAAATAGGAACATAAATTCATTAAAAAAACAAAAAACAAAAAAAACAAAAACCAGGAGCCAGCTTAGTGGCATAGTGGCTATGTTCCTGTGCTCTGCTTTGGGGGCCCATGGTTTGCAGATTTGGAGGCCAGGAACAGACCTAGCACTGCTCATCAGGCCACATTGTGCTGGCATCACACATAAAATAGAGGAGGGTTGGCACTGATGTTAAATGCAAATATACAGTAAATGTAGCAGATACAGCACTTATGAAGCTAATATGAAGATCAAAAGACAGAAGTACCAAAATTATTTATGTCCATGATAGGAAGGTAATGGATACACATGCACAAGAAAAGAGGTTAAATATGATATTAAAAATATAATGTGTGGGAGGAAGAGAGTAAAAGAGTAGAGCTTTTTAGAAGAGGTCAAACTTAGAAGACCATCAACTTAAGGCAGATTGCTATATATGTAGGTAACTATATATGAACCTTGTGATACTCATAAACCAGAAAACTATAATAAGTACACAAGAGAAAGGAACCTGAATATAATACTAAAAAAACCCATCAAATCACAAAGGAAGAGAGTAAGAGAAGAAGAAAAGAACAGAAAAGAACTACTAAAACACTTAGAAAAAAAGTAATGAAATGGCAACAAGTACATCCTTATCAATAGCTACTTCAAATCAATGGACTAAATGCTCCAATCAAAAGGCATGGGGTGGCTGGTTGGATGAAAAAACAAGACCAAGTATATGCTGCATAGAAAAGATGAACTTCAGACCTAAAGACACTCACAAACTGAAAGTAAAGGGATGGAAAATATACTCCAGCAAATGGCAAAGAAAGAAAGCTAGGGTAGAAATACTTATATAAAACAAAATAGACTTTAAAACAAAAACTATAACAAGAGACAAAGAAGGGCACTATAATGATAAAGGGAACAATCCAACAAGAGGATATAACACTTGTAACTTCTATGCACCCAACATAGGAGCACCTAAACATATAAAGCAATTATTAATAGACATAAAAGGAGACAGAGACAGGAAGACAATAACAGTAGGGGACTTTAGCACTCCACTTACACCAATGGATAGATCATCCAAACAGAAGATCAATATGGAAACATTGGCCTTAAATGACATGTTAGACCAGATGGACTTAATAGATACATACAGAACATTCCAGTCAAAAACTGCAGGATATCCATTCTTTTCAAATGTCTATGGAACATTCTCAAAAATAGATCACATATTATTCACAAAACAAGTCTCAATAAATTTTAAAAGATTGAGATAATATCAAGCATCTTTTCCTACCACAACAGTATGAAACTAGAAATCAACTACTAGGAAGAGGATTGGAAAACCCACAAATGTGAGGAGATGAAGCAAAAACCAAACAATGATTAGGTCAATGGAGAAATCAAAAAATACCTAGAGAAAAATGAAAATGGAAATCCAACATGCCAAAATTTATGGGATGCAGCAAAAGCAATTCTAAGATGAAAGTTTAAAGCAACACAGGGCTACCTCAACAAACAAGAAAAACCTCAAATAAACAATGTAACAGTGCACCTAAAGGAACTGGAAAAAAGAAGAACAATCAAAGCCCCAAATCAGTAGAAAGAAGGAAATAATAAAAATCAGAGCAGAAATAAATGAAACAGAGATTGAAAAAAAGTAGAAAAAAATCAATGAAACTAAGAGCTTTGAAAAAGGTAAATGATACTGACAAATCTTTAGGTAGACTAACGAGGAAAAAAAGAGTTAAAAGCCAAATACATAAAGTCAGAAATGAAAGAGGAGAAATTACAAGGGACACTTCAGAAATACAAAAGATTATAAGAGAATACTATGAAAAGTTGTATGTCGATAAATTGGATAATCTGGAAGAAATGGGTAAATTCTTAGAATCATACAACCTTCCAAAACTGAATCAAGAAGAGGTACAGAATTTGAATAGACCAATCACCAGTAAGAAGATCAAAATAGTAATCAAAAAATCCCAAAAAAATAAAAGTCTAGGACCAGACAGTTTCCCTGATGAATTCTACCAAATATTCAAAGAAGACTTAATACCTAACCTGCTCCAAAAAATTGAAGAGGAGGGAAAGCTTCCTAACTCATTCTATGATACCAACATTACCCTGATACCAAAACTAGACAAGGAAAACAAAAACAGAAAATTGCAGGACAATATCACTGATGAACATCAATGCAAAAACCTTAAGAAAATCATGACAAATCAAATAAAAGAATACATTAAAAAGAACATCCATGATGATCAAGTGGGATTTATTCCAGTGACACAGAGATGATTCAATATCCACAAATCAATCAATGTGATACACCATATTAACAAAATGAAGAATAAAAATCACATGATCATCTTCATAGATGCAGAGAAAGCATTTGACAAGATACAGCACCCATTTATGATAAAAACTCTAAATAAAACAGGTATAGAATGAAAGTATCTCAACATAATGAAGACCATATATGACAAACCCACAGCTAATATCATTCTTAATGGAAAAAAGCTGAAAGCATTCCTCTAAGAACAGGAGGTAGACAAGGATACTCACTTTCACCACTCTTATTTAACATAGTATTGGAAGTCCTAGCCAGGTAATCAGGCAAGAAAAAGAAATAAAAGGGATCCAAATTGGAAAGGAAGAAGTGAAACTCACTATCTAAAGTTGAAATAACTTTACATAGAGAAAACTCTAAAGACTCCACCAAAAAACTTTTAGAAATAATAAATGAATATGGTCAAGTTGCAGATACAAAATCAACATACAAAAGTCAGTTGTGTTTCTATACGCTAATAATGAAGTAGCGGAAAGAGAAATTAAGAATACAATCCCATTTACAATCACAACAAAATGATTAAAATACCTAGGAATAAACTTAACCAAAGAGTTGAAAGACCTGTACACTGAAAACTTTAAACGTGGCTGAAAGAAATTGAAGAAGACACAAGGAAATGGAAAGATATTCCATGCCCTTGGGTTGGAAGAATTAACATAGTTAAAATGTCCACACTTCCTAAAGCAATCTACAGACACAGTGCAATCCCTATCAAAGTCCCAATGACATTTTTCACAGAAATAGAACAAAGAATCCTAAAATTTATATTGAACAAAAAATGACCCAGAATAGCCAAAGGAATCCTGAAAAAAGGAACAAAGCTAGAGGTATCACGCTTCCTGAGTTCAAAATATATTACAGAGCTATAGTAAACAAAATAGCATTTTACTGGAACAAAAACAGACACAGAAATCAATGGGACAGAATCAAGTGCCCAGAAATAAACCTGTACATCTATGAACAGCTAATTTTCGACAAGGGAACCAAGAATAGACAATGGAGAAAGGAAAATCTCTTCAATAAATGGTGTGGGGAAAACTGGACAGCTACATGCAAACAAATGAAGGTAGACCATTATATTATACCATACACAGAAATTAACTCAAAATGGATTAACGACTTGAATGTAAGACCTGAAACCATGAAACTTCTTGTAGAAAACATAGGTACATTGGTCTTAGTAGCATATTTTAAACTACCATGTCTGAACGGGCAAAGGAAACAGAAAAAATAAACAAATGATATCACGTCAAAGTAAAAAGTTTCTGCACAGCAAAGGAAACCATCAACAAAACGAAAAGACAACCTAACAATTGGGAGAAGATATTTTCAAACCATATATCTCATAATGGGTTAATATCCAAATTATATAAAAAACCCATACTCTCAACAACAAAAAGACTAACAATAAAACTAATAAATGGGTAAAAGATCTGAACCTATATTTCTCCAAAGAAGGTATACAGACGGTCAAAAGGCACATGAAAAGATGTTCAGCATCTCTAATTATTAGGGAAGTACAAATCAAAACTACAATGAGATATCACCTCACTCCCATCAAAATGGCTATAATTAACAAGACAGGAAGTAACAATTGTTGGAGAGGATATGGAGTTAAGGGAACTCTCATACACTGCTGGTGGGAGTGCAAACTGGTGCAGCCACTATAGAAAACAGTATGAAGATTCCTCAGAAAATTAAGAATAGAACTACCATAGGATCCAGCTATTCCACTGTCAGATATTTATCCAAAGAACGTGAAAACACAAACGTGTAAAGACATGAACCGCTGTGTTCATTGCAACATCATTCACAATAGCCAAGACGTGGAAGCCACCCTAGGTGCCCATGAAGGGATGAATGGATAAAGAAGCAATATATATACACAATGAAATACTATTCATCCGTAAAAAAGGATGAAATCTTGCCATTTGTGAGAACATGGATGGACCTTGAGGGTATTATGCTAAGCAAAATAAGTCAGAAGGCAAAAGTCAAATACTGCATGATCTCACTCATAAATAGAAGATAAAAACAACAACAAATAGAGGCGGAGATTGGATTGGTGGTTACCAGAAGGGAAGGGGGAAGAGAGAAGGGTGAAAACGTTAAGTAGGCACATGTATATGGTGATGGATGAGTATTAGCCTTTGAGTAGTGAACATCATGTAATCCACTCAGAAATAGAAATATAATGATGTACTCCTGAAATTTATATTATGTTATAAACCAATGTTACCATAATAAAAGATAAATAAAACAAACAAAAAAGAAATAACCCAAAGCGATGAGACCTAAAGATGAAACTTCGATGAAAAATAAAGATTTAAGAGGATTTTTATGCAAAGCAAGTAAACAAAAATTGGGTTCACAATTTAGTCTTTGGTATATATCAATCCCTTGACCCACTTACTACAATATCCTAAAAGCAATGATACAACTATCTATTTGGTAAGCTTAAGTTTTGTGTTGCCCTTAATACACTCAATATTTTAAAAAAATAAAGTCCATTCTATAAAACTAAATCAATGTTTTTTAATTGCTATAAATAATGCATACTCCAGGTGCAAACCATTTGAAAAGTTTGATCAATAGATGCAAACAACTATTAATCATTCATGATAAATAGATTGTATTCAAAACACGGAAAACTAGTTTGTCATAGAAAAAGTTGACCACACATGTTTAAATTCCACGATTAGGTGCTTTCCTCCTACCCTGACTTTTGTTTAGACTAGGACGGGGTCAGTTCTGTATTTGTTTGTGGGAAAATATGCACACCAAAAAATGCAACCAGATACAGAATTTGTACATTATGTTACAAAGGAAAAATTATGGGAACTTTTCAATACCAAATCAGTATGAGTTAAGGAAAAAATGTTAAATTAAAAATGAAGAAGGGCTAGATTTTGTGTCATTCTGAATCTCACAAACACTTTATTCACAAAAATCAATTAACACTTGAAAATGCCTATATGAATTACGTGTCAAGTATTGATTTAAGCACTTTGCAAATATTAACTCAGATAACTTCATACTTCCAACAACTCTATAAAGTATGTGATATTTATGAGAAGATAAGCTCTTCCTGTTTTCTTTCTTTTTTTTTTCTTTTATTTTTGAGGAAGATTTAGCCCTGAGCTGACATCTGCTGCCAATCCTCCCCTTTTCACTGAGCAAGACTGGCCCTGAACTAACATGTGTGCCCACCTTCCTCTACTTTATACGTGGGACGCCTACCACAGTACGCCTTGCCAAACATTGCCATGTCCCCACCTGTGATCCCAACTGGTGAACCCAGGGCCCCCAAAGTGAAACATGCGCACTTAGCCACTGCACCACCAGGCTGGCCGCTCCTGTTTTCTTAAATTCACAAATACTACACTAAAAACTTGCCCTTGTTACACATTTTACCAAAAAACAACATGTTTAATATTCCTGAGGTATCAAAATTTCATCTAATAATCCCAGTTTGGGGATTTAAGACTATATTAGACATACATGGACCATGAAGTGGATGAATTTTTTTTTTTTTTTTCTGAGGAAGATTAGCCCTGAGCTAACTGCTGGCAATCCTCCTCTTTTCACTGAGGAAGACTGGCCCTGAGCTAACATCCATGCCCATCTTCCTCTACTTTATATGTGGGACGCCTAGCATAGCATGGCTTGCCAAGCAGTGCCATGTCCGCACCTGGGATCCGAACTGGAGAACCCTGGGCTGCCGAGAAGCAGAACGTGCGAACTTGACTGCTGCGCCACTGGGCCGGCCCCCTGAATTTTTATATAGAGAGCAGAGTTTCTGAAGAAGAGGTAGTGCTTAAAACCAAGGCAATGGTCAGAAGGGAAGAATGAAATCCAATATACGTTAGTGTTAGAGATGTCAAGAAGTATGGTTAAGTGACATGAAATACACCAGAGATTAAGAATATGAAAGGGGAGAAAGGTCATTGGAAATAGCAAGGAGAAAGCCATTTAAGATCTCCGAAGGATGTATTTCAGAAGAATGATAGGCCTGGAATTTAGATAGTAGGGATTTCAAAGGGGCATGGATGATAGGAGATAGCAGCAGTGAGTGTATATTAATCACGAAAAAAATAATGCCAGTGGAATGAAAGAGAGAAATTTCATGACATGAGATAGGCAGCAGGGTCAGGCAAAGGTTTTCATTGATTATTTTGTAATATTGGTGAAGCCTCTGAATATTTAAATATACACATAGAAGAAGAATTTACAAAGAAAACAGAAGAGACGGACAGGTGGGAACCCAAAAGGAACTAAGGGATCCATCCAATCTAGTGTTGACCGTGAATGGAAATAGTCAAGTGTTTGGATAACAATGTTAAGGATGTGAAACCCAATATAAAGTTCCATAAAGTGCTTGCCATTTAGGATGGGGTGGCTAATGCAAATGAGTCTTGACCCTGATTCTGAGTTTCACTTCCTCTTAAAGTTTTTTGGAAATTCCTCCATGATTCACCATATTACCAACATGCCTAACTTTTCCAGGGACGACACGCTTTATCTTAGTATCCTAGCCACTGACTCCTCTCATTGCCATTGGTTTCATTCAAAACAAATAAACACAAAACATTCCCACAGTCCTTTCCCACACAACCTCATCAAGCATAAAATGTAATTTCCAGTGTGAGGGATTCTAAGGACCATAGAATAAACTGTGACATTAAAAGCCTGGTGTTTTTCCACCAAATAGTCAGTTTACCTCCATCAGGAGCTGGCTCTGCCCTCACTCTCTCCCCACCACTCTCTGGCAATAGGGAATGGCTGATCTTTCCTCTAGCATGCTATGCTTTAAAGTGATGATTTTTCTGTGTGTCATTATCTTTTCCTTCTTTTGTTTTCTGCGTATCCTTCAAAAACATATTTAGTAATGATATACTTTTTGGAAACCCTTTTTGACTCTTCTTCCAATCAGAGTTACCTATTCTCTCTTTTGTGCCACATTAGTGCAATGAACATACTCCCATTATTTCACCTTTCATCCATACTATGATAATTATAATGACTTCTTGACATATATTTTTTTCCTCTAGGAAACAAGAAGACTTATACTCAGGGACCATCAGTTTTCTCATCTGCATTGCCATCTACTAGCAGATTACTTGAAAAGAACACAAACTCATTAAAAGTAAATAGAAAAATAAGAAAGAAGGAAAAAAAGAATATCACAATAATAACAATGTAGTAACTTCCTAACTTGCTGTAGGTGTATCTATCTACGTGTAGCAGATACTATATTTTCTGCCATAGCAGAGCAATCTCCAGAGGAAAACTGACCCCTTCTTGGGAAAATCCAAAAGCCCATATTGCATCCACTCTTGTCTACCTATTAGCTTCCCATTAATTTCAAATTCCAATGGTGTAATGTTCCTCTTTTTCTGAGATCATCAGCAGAACATAGAGAAGGACAACAGAAATAATTTAGACTTCCCTCAAGTTGCCCACTCAGGATTAATTTTGCAGCCATTTCTGAGGAGAAAGCTTACCTCACCTTTATAATGTTAAAGCAAGAAAGATTAGGAATCTAATGATATAATAACCACAATTTCCACTCACCCAACAATAACTGCAAATTTCTAGCAACATAAGATGCATGCCCATACACGTGTGGTGGGTTAAATATAAGAGGAACATATATCCTGAAATCAGGCATGCTTAATTCTAAGAAAACAAGAAATATACACAAATATGAGCCTTAAAAAGATTCATTATAGGGGTCATCCCCGAAGTCTAGTGGTTAAGTTCTTTTGGCTTCACTTCCACAGCCCATGTTCAGTTCTCAGGCTTGGAGCTACACGACTTGTTGGTGGCGATGCTGTGGCAGAGACTCCCATACAAAACAGAGAAAGACTGGCACAGATGTTAGCTCAGGCTAAATCTTCCTCAACAGAAAAAAAAATATTCATTATAAAAACAACTGCTGGGCCAGTCCTGTGGCCAAGTGGTTAAGTTCACGTGCTCTGCTTTGGCAGTCCAGGGTTTTCATGGTTCGGATCCTGGGCACTGACATGGCACCGCTCATCAGACCATGCTGAGGCAACATCACACATAGCACAACCAGAAGGACCTGCAACTAGAATATACAACTAGGTACTGGTGGGCTTTGGAGAGAAGAAGAGAGAGAGAAAAAAAGATTGATAACAGATGTTAGCTCAGGTACCAAGCTTCAAAAAAAAAAATCACTGAGATTTACATTCAAATAATAATAATACAAGTAGCAATGATTACAGCACATGTGTAACATAACAGTATACGATATGATTAAAAACATTCAAAGCAGCTATCAGTTTTTGAGAGCTTTATATGTGAGTCAGTCTCAAAAGCGTCTGCAAATATTTTATCTTTTAATCATCACAGTAACCCTATAAGAGAACTTCTCATCTTTATTTCACAGTCTAGGACAGTGAACTTAAAGAGGTTAAGAATGTTCAAAATCACACAGATAAAGCTCAGATCAAATTCAAACCATCTGAGTCAAAGCCTGGATGTTTCATGAATGTTCTAAAAGGCCAGTATAGGGGCTCTCTCAGGACATGAGAAATATTATTCACCGTAGAAATTTTTAAACTGTTCACTTTTTAGAAATCTGAATCAACAAATGATTATACAGCAGTTCTGCTGCAATGTTTCCAAAACAGATTTTATTCTAATGCCACTGATATGTTAGGGAATCATTTGAGCATGATGGGAATTTCACATTTGCTTCTGTACAATTTTGTCCACGAGAAATACTGCATGAACACAGAAAACTGCACCCAGCTAAACCCAACATGAGGGAATACACAAGTTGCACACACCTCAAATGTCTATGAGATACTTCAGCTCACCTCATGTGTTAGGAGCCACATCTGTCCACATCTGATGTTAGGATTTTCCATCTGATTTCAGATAACCCTACTTCTACTTCACAACAACTAATGAACTGCAACCCTTTCCACAGGCACTTCCACAGGCAAGCTTCAGGTCTTTTGCAAAGTTAGGTGCCATATTTAGCATAGTAATTATGTATTTCTTAACTATTTAGCATTTATTAGTTTCATTTTTATTAAGTTCCTTATTTTCTAATGTGTCACTAATGATGTGTTTGAGTGCTGTGCCCCATCTCCATTTTTCTCATAAGCCTCGTGGATTTTATCTTGCAATTTTGCACCCACAGTGACTTTTAAGAATACACATGTAGCATTATAGCAGAACCGACTGTATACTACTTGTTGAATAAATGATATTCCATGGCCTTGTTTAGGAAGCTTAGAGAATTTTTTCCCCAAAGAGTTGCCTATCATTAGTCAACAGGACAGCTTCAATGTGGAATTAGGGATGAAAAGTATTGGTAATCATAATACTTTCTATTTTGTTGATAAACAGTAAGTAATCAGGACACAAAACCAATTGTTACTGACATCTATGAAAGTTAAAGGCTGACTAGAATTGGTGAACCATGCTGTTTCTAAAAATCCACAGTATTTTCCTCCTGGCGTGTCAAACTTATCATTTAATTGTTTGTTTTAAAATGCCAACAATGACGTTTTTAGTGAAAATCTGTTTGTTTAAAAAATAACACAGCTGTTGGTCATATGGTAAGTGTTTCACAAGGCAGGTTGGGGAAAATCTGCTTAGATTAACTTCAACCTGATCAAGACACCTTCCTCTCCAGGTTAGGAGAAAACATATATATATATATATATATTTTTTTTTTGATGGGTAAAGATCTGATATGATTTATTTTTGTCTATTTTTATAGAAGGTCCAAAATCTGAGAACACCTGCAATTTATTTGCCCATCAAGAGATATGAATGAGACTTTGTATTCAAAGCAAGAAAAATGTACTCAGAGCAAGAAAACAATACGTGTGATTTCAGCATCTATCAGAGTATCCTTGTGTCTTTTGTCTTAATACACCCATAATATTGCACTAAGGTAGAGGAGATATTCAAAATATCTAACAACCTGTATGAGAGAAACACTGACCAATCAGAATGGACATTAGCAAAATAAAGCAATAGCATCACCCGGCGTCTACTGGCTGAATGTCACCCTCACCAACAGAAAGGGAAAAGAAAAATATTGTTGGCCTATTACATGCCAGACTTCAAACAAACACATGAGAACAATCACAGTTTATTAAAATCTTTTATTTCTTTACTGAACTCTAAGCTGTCCTAACTCATATAATAATACTCAGAAATGCAAAAGTAACCAAATCAGTAACTACCATTGGTTGAGTGCTCACCCTAAGTCAGAACTGGGTAAGACGCTTCATGTGCATGACCTCTAATTCCTCCAAAACCCAGAAGGTAATTGTGATTGTTCCCATTTCACAGGTAATGAAAACGAGGCTCCAAAAGGCCCATTGACTTGATTTGGGCCACTGTGTCAGACAGGGGTTTAAACCAATGTAGGTCAGTTCCCAGATCCTGCTATTTCATATGCCCAGCATCATGCATATGTGTTTCATTTTGGTTGGATTGAATTAAATCTTTTCATCTCAAACTGACCTTCACAAAATCTACATTAGTCCTATTTCTTAGATCAAGGGAAATTATTCCAAGTTTGCCATTTAACACACATAGAGGATGGAAATATTAAGAGACAAAAATATCTTTGTTTCCAAATTGATTTACATATCAAAGCTTTTGGGAAAAGTCTGGAATAAACAGTTCAGTCTCTGGAAACTTATTTAAACCAACTTTCACATTCTTTGGAGAAGTTAACCACAACATTTTAAGGGGAATGTATAAGCATCTCAAGTTGGCACGAGATCCATTCACTTTACTGTGGCTAAACATGGCACCAATTTTTTCCTGATGACCTCACCAGAATCATGGTGGCTCACACTGCACAGCTTTTTCATTTTTAAGTCTGTCATTCATCCTAGCATTTTTTTTTCTTGCCTGGAGACTTTAAAAGTTTTAACCTATTGAATTTATTCTGTGGACAATGTACCAGGTACAGATGCTTCACATATGATCCTTTTGAAGTTACATTTCTTAGAATAAGTCATTTACCTTGAATTACATATTAAAGAGCAAAAAAGCAAATACACAGTTTTCAAAGTAAAGTCTACAATGAGATGGTTTTGTGTGATAGCAAAAAAAGCACTCTTTTAACCCAGAATCCTAGAGAGTGTTCCCAGCTCTGCCATTATTCAGATATCATTATTATCTCTGTGATTCAATTTCCACAACTACATAATACATAGAAAACAAATTATCTGTATACTTCAAAGTGCAT
The DNA here is from genome assembly GCF_037783145.1 of Equus przewalskii. Lineage (NCBI taxonomy): Eukaryota > Metazoa > Chordata > Mammalia > Perissodactyla > Equidae > Equus > Equus przewalskii. Next base: position 28,263,831 of record NC_091855.1, read on the forward strand.
GAGTCTAGATAAGTAAAAATACTTATATGTTCTTGCTAAGTGACAGAATTAATTTCAAAAGAGTTACTATGATGAGGGTAAAAGTGGAACTCTCAACTTTTTACAATGTAGTTTAAACTACTTAAAATAAGAATAAAGGAATTAAATTTGACAATGAAAATGAATTTAGAGTATCATTTAAAATCTGATGATGCATCACACATGAGTGTAAAATAAGCAATTTTGAAGAAAAGGCTATTAAACTCTTTCCTGTTGATGCTACAACAAGCATCTCCAGAGAGTAGGCTGCTATGAAGACATAATTTGTATGGTCTAGATAAAATCTCCAAGGATTTGCATTCCATATACATTATAAATTAGTTGGAAAGCTGAAATAACATCAAAGCTTTAAACCTCTATTGAATGACAGTTTGGATATTACAGGTTTTCTCATTTCTTTGGATTTATGTAGCATGCTCAAGAAGGAGAACATAAAAAAAAATATTTATTACCTTATAGAACACATATCCAGATGAAAACATTTAGGTATTTATATGTGTTTTTAACATAGTACTAAATTAATTGGCAAATAAACATAAGTCCATACTCAGAATTTTAAAAAAATATACATAAATATTAAAAATAACTAAACAATAAATTTTAATAGATACACAAGATAAAAAGATTTAAATTGAGACATCAAAAACAAAATGTGGAGAGGAGAGAGTAAAAATGTAGGGCTTTAGTATGCATTTGGATTTGTTATCAGTGTAAAATAGACTTATAAATATAAAATTTTTTTAAGCCTCATGTTAAACATAAAGCAAAACCTATAGTAGATACACAAAAGATAAAGAGAAAGGAATCTAATCATTCCATTACAGAAATTCATCAAATCACAAGAGAAGAAAGCAAGAGAAGAAGACAAGAACAAAGGAATTACAAAACAGCTGGAAAATAATTAACAAAACCGAAATAGTAAGTCCACATCTATCAATAATTACTTTAAATGTAAATATACTCAATTCTCCAACCAAAAGACATATAGTGGCTGAATAGACAAAAGACAAGACCCAACTATATGCTGGCTACAAGAGACTCACTTCAGATGTAAGGGCAAACACAGACTGAAAGGGAAGGGATGGAAAAAGATATTTTATAAAGATGGAAACCAAAAGAAAGCAGGAGTAATTATACTTAGACAAAATAGACTCTAAGACAAAGACTGTAATGAGAGACAGAGTACGCCATTATATAATTACAAAGGAGTCAATCCAACAAGAGGACATAACATTTGTAAATATTTATGCACTCAACACAGGAGCACCTAATAATATAGGAGCACCTGTAATAACAGACTGAAGGGAGAAATCACCAGCAATGCAAAAATATAGTGGACTTCAATACTCCACTTTCAACAATGGATAGATTATCCAGACAGAAAATTAATAAGGAAATATTGGACTTAAACTATGCATTAGACCAAATGAACTTAACAGACATTACAGAACATTCCATCCAACAGCAGCCAAATATACATTCTCTTCAAACACACGTGGAACATTTTCTAGGAAAGATCATTTGTTAAGTCACAAAAATAAGTATTAATAAATTTAAGAGACTGAAATCATATCAATCATCTTTTCTGATTACAATGGTGTGACACTAGAACTCAGTTACAAGAAGAAAACTGGAAAATTAAAAAATTTGTGGAGATTAAACAACATGCTACTGAACAATTAATATGTCAAAGAAGAATGCAAAAGAGAAATTAAAAAATCTTGACACAAGTGAAAATGAAAACGGAAATACAACATACCAAAACTTATGGGATCCAGCATAATCAGTTCTAAGAGGGAAGTTTATAGTAATAAACACTTACATTAAGAAACAAGAAGGATCTCAAATAAACAGTCCAACTTTACACCTAAAGGAACTAGAAAAATAAGACAAAATGAAGCTGAAAATCAGTAGACAAAGGAAATAATAAAAATTAGAGTGAAAATAAATTAAATAGAAACTAAAAAGAAGATAAAAAGTTCAATAAAACTAAGATTATTTTAAAAGATAAAAAAATAGGCAAACTTTTGCTAGACTTACCAAGAAAAAAGAAAAGACTCAAATAAATAAAAGTATAATGAAAAAAGAAACATTACAACTGATACCACCATAATACAAAGACCATACATGACTACTGTGAATAATTATCTACCAACAAATTGGACAACCTAGAATAAATGGATAAATTCCTCGAAACACACAACCTATCAAGGCTGAATCATGAAGAAATATACAATCTGAACAGACCAATTAGTAGTAAGGGCATCAATTCAGTAATCAAAAACCTCCCAACAAAGAAAAGTTCAGGACCAGATGGCATCTAGTCTAGCATGTTGTGCATCATATAAGACATTTGAAGATGAATGACTACCAAAACCTTCTCAAACTCTTCCAAAAAATAGAAGAGAAGAGAACACTTCCAAACTCATTTTGTGATACCAGCATATCCTAATACAAAAACCAGACAAGAACACTACAAGAAAAGAAAATTACAGGCCAGTATTCCTGATGGACATAGATGCAAAAATCCTTAACAAAATATTACCAAACTGAATTCAACAACACATTAAAAAGATAATACACCATTATCAAGTAGGATTCATTCTAGGGATGCAAAGGTGTTTCATCATCTGCAAAACAATGTGACACACCACATTAACAAAGTGAAGGATAAAATTTATATGATCATCTCAATAGAATTCTGACAAAATTCAACATCCATTCATGGTAAAAAGTCTCAGCAAACTAGGTATAGAGGCAACATACCTCAACATAATAAAGGCCATATATGAAAAGCCCATGGCTAAGATCACACTCAATGGTGAAAAGCTGAAAACATTTCCTCTAAGATCAGGAACAAGATAAGGATGCTCACTCTCACCACTATTATTCAACATAGTACTGGAAATCCTAGCCAGAGTAATTAGGCAAGAAAAAGAAATAAAAGGCATCCAAATCAGAAAGGAAGAAATAAAATTATTTCTATTTGCAGATGATATGATATTATATATAGAAAACCCTAAAGACTCCAACAAAGAATAGTTAAGACTAATAAATTCAGCAAAATTGCAGGATACAAAATCAATATACAAAAATGAGTTATGTTTTTATACAATAACTACACAGTATAAGAAAGAGAAATTAAGAAAACAATCCCATTTACACTTGCATTAAAAATAATAAAGTACCTAGGAATAAATTTAACCAAGGAGGTAAAATATCTGTAAACTGAAAACTATGACACTGATGAAAGAAATTGAAGAAGACACTACACTACTAAAGGAAAAGATAGTCCATGCTCATGGATTGAAGGATGTTTCAAATTGAAGGATTTAATGTTAAAATGTTCATACTACCCAATCTACAATCTACAGATTCAATGCAATTCCTACCAAAATTCCAATGGCATTTTTCACAGAAATACAAAAACCAATCCTAATATTTGTATGAAACCAAAAAGAGCCCTAATAGCCAAAGCAATCTTGAAAAGGAGAATAAAGCTGGAGGCATCACACTTCCTGATTTCAAACTATATAGCAAAGCTGTAGTAATCAAAGCAGTACGGTCTTGGAAGAACAACAGACACATGGATCAATGGAATGGAATGGAAATCCCAGAAATAAACGCATGCATATATGGTCAATTAATTTTCAACAAAGTCACAAAGAATATGCAATATGCAAAGCAGAGTCTCTTCAATACATAGCATCGGCAAAACTGGACATCTACATTCAAAAGAATGAAACTGGACTCCTACTTTACACTATACATAAAAATCAACTAAAAATGGATTACAGACTTAAATTTAAGACCTGAAACAAAAAAAATCCTAGAAGAAAACTTAGGGTTAATCTTTTTGACATTGGTCTTGGCAATGATTTTTGGATTTGATACCAAATGCAAAAATAAACAAATGGGACTACATGAAACTAAAATGCTTCTGCCCAGCAAAGGAAATCATCAACAAAATGAAAAGGCAACCTATAGAGTGAGAGAAAATCTCTGAAAGCCATATATCTGATAGAGGTGAATATCCAAATATATAAAGCACTCACACAATAACAGAAAAACAGGGAAACTGTTTTAAAACAGGCAGATAAATTGAATAAATATTTTCCCAAAGAAGACATACGAATTGCCAACAGGTACATGGAATGGTGCTCATCATGACTTGTCATCAGGGAAATGCTAATCAAAACCACAATGAGATATCACTTCACATCTGTTAGAATGTCTATTACCAAAGAAACAAGAGATAACAAATGCTGGTGAAGATGTGGAGAGAAGGAATCCTTTGTGTTGTTAATGGAATGTAAATTGGTGCAGCCCCTATGGAAAATAGGATGGAGGTTCCTCCAAAAGAAAGAGAACTCCCATATAATCCAGCAATCCCACTTCTGAGTATATATCCAAAGGAAATGGAAACAGATATTGAAGAGATATCTGTACCTCCATGTTCACTGCAGAATTATTTGCAATAGCCGAGATATAAAAACAACTTAGGTGTCTGCCAATGGATGAATGAATAAAAAAGGTGTGATATATATATATGAATATTTTTCAGGCAAATACTACATGGTATCACTTATGTGAATAATCTAAAAAATTTTTTCCAAAAGTCAAACCCATAGAAGCAGAGTAGAAAAATGGTTTACAGGGCCTGGGGTTGTGAGAAATAGGGAGAGGTTGGTAAAAACTTTTAGCGATAAGTTGAATATGGTCTGAGGATCCAAAGAGTAACATAGTGCCTACACATGATAACAGTGTATTGTATAATGGACATTTGAAAAATATATATATACACAGCACAAAAGAGTCACTTATTGCCAAAATGTGTTAAATATATCACTATACCTTGGATTAAAAGCATCAAGAAAATCATTTAAAGCATCCCCAAAAGGTGCAGCTCCATAAGCACATCTGCAAGGTTGGAAGCCTCAGAAACTGTTCACCTTTTGGGCGACTAGGATACCAACGGAGGTATTTGGGGTTTGTATACTAGTTCTGGTTCCCTATCCTTATCTCAGATAATAAGCAATTAGTCCTATCGTGCTTTACATTCCTATGCTGCTCTACTCATTCCCTAATGTAAACCATTAGGGGCCGCCTTTTTCCTCATACGCCCGCTTTCAGTACAGGCTCTGGAACTCCTGGTTTGTGTTCAGGACACTCCCCTGTCCTCAACACCTTTCTAGAACAGTCTTTTTTGGAAATTTGCCCTAACTGGAACCTAGTTTTGTCTTCAATAGAGACTATTTTTCTCTCTTAACCTCGATGCCTCAGGGTGATGAGGTAAGGTTGATGCCCATTTTGCTTTTAGATCATTACTTTTCTTTCCTCTTACCCAAAACAATGTTTATTTGAAATAACTCCATAAAGATACACTATCCTCCTCATCCTCTCTTAATTGCTATAATTTACTATGTACTAATTGCTCCCTTTCATTCACTGTAGATTTCAGTTTCTTGTTCGAATCTTCTTTTCCACTGAAAATCCTTTGATCATTCTCTGGGACTTGGCATCTTCTTCTCCAAAACCGATCAATTTTATCCAAAAACTTCTATGGTTATGCCCTAGATTTAATATATCAGACAACCAGACATCTTTGCATTCTTAATTTCAGATAGTATTCAGTTTGCAACTAGCATTTTCTATACTTTGGATTAAATTGCTCATTTACCTCCATTGCCAAAATTATTTGGCATATCAACTGTTCCAATCCGTGTTTTCTTTTCCCACTATTCATTTCTCACTCCTGGTCTCACTTATATCCCTTTCAAATCTGCTTGACATTTCCCATCGTTATAATCACTTCCATGGTCATTGCTTCCTCCATTGGCAAAATCCCAATTTCGAATGAATCTTTTAACTATTTCTCCACTCCAGAGCCAGAGCCACCATATTTGGCATGAAATAAATAATCACACAACCAAACAGACTTCTCTTACGTACATTCTTGAACATAAACCTCAAATTTGTGCTAAGTAATGTCCAGGAGTCCTATTGGTTCTCTCTAGTGGGCTCATTTTCCCATGTAACAATTTCTTATCTGCTCAAGCCTTCAAGACCTTGGCAGATGATCATGCTTTATGTTTGTAAATCATATTCATCGGATGGGAACTCGTTTCTCTTCTTGCTATTCGCATTCAAGCCTCTTCTTCTTTTCTGTTATAATGCATGAATTGTCCATCCTACTGCAAAAATCCATGTCTCTGCCTGTGCTAAAGATGCCACGCCCTCCCGATTCAAGAAACCCTCTGCTTGGGTTGTCCCCTCTTTCCTACATTACTGTTCCCTTGCTTTCTACTGGTTATTCCTATTGCCTTTAAAGACTTCTTCTAGGAAGCCTCATCTTTAAAAATCTTATCTTGATCCTTAAATCTTTCCTCAGATATTTCATCTTTTCAAAGAACTCTTTTGTAGTCAGACTTTCAGAGAAAGCTGCCTAGATTTAATGACTGTTTTCTCACCTCTTATTCTCTCCTTGGTATGATCCAATGAGGTTTCCACCCTCCAGGATTCAATAAAAATTGCGCCTTAATTTCATTATTTCTTTGTTTAAAAAGGCATTATATTTTATTTATATTTATTAAATGTGTAGTTATTTTTATTTAAATTTTTTGGTCTATATAAATTCCATTAGGACACAAAGCCTAAATCTTTCTTGTTTAGTAATATATTCCAGTGCCATGGGCTCTGTCTGTAAATAAATATGTGTTGAATAAACAAATGAAATAGGTATATTGGACAATGTCATTCAAATGGTCAATTTTAATTTAAGGTGATCCTTAGGATGCATATATTTCAAAGTGGAAACAATATCACTCATTACGTTGTTAAGGAGTAAATTTTACTATGCCATCCAAATGTTATTTTGTGGAGGTTGAGGGGATTCTATTCCATTTCGTTTTTTAATTTAGCTATGCATCTAAGATCACTACAATAAAAATATTCCACACCACATAAATTATATTATAAATGTTTATGATATCAAGAAATAACTCCAGATCTGTATAGGCTTTTTTTTGTTGTTTTTTGAGGACGATTAGCCCTGAGTTAACATCTGCTGCCAATCCTCGTCTTTTTGCTGAGGAAGACTGGCCCTGAGCTAACATCCATGCCCATCTTCCTCTACTTTATATGTGGGACGCCTACCATAGCATGGCTTGACAAGCGGTGCCATGTCCACACTGACGAACCCTGGGCCACCAAGTAGAATGTGCGCACTTAACTACTGTGCCACCGAGCCAGCCCTGTATAGGCTTTTCAGTGAGAAATACAAAGACCAATAATTTGCATTTCCTTGTTTCATATATACCCTCGGGCACCATACTGTCCTTTTCTGGACTAAAGCCTGCATTTTATGTTTATTTCAACTTGATTTCTTCTGTTAATGTACAGCAACTCTGTCCAGAAGAAATACAGTGCGAACCACGTAGGTAATTTTAAATTTTCTAGTAGCCACATTAAAAAATTTTTTAAAAAAGTGAAATTAATTTCAATGAACTATTTCTTTTAACCCAATATATTGAAAATATTATCATTTCAGCTTATACACCATGTAAAATTATTAATGAAATATTTTTCATTCTATTTTTTATACCAAGTCTTCAAAACTCAGTGAAAATTTTATATTCCCAGCACTTCTCAATTTGGATGCTAACTGTTCATCTGAAATATAGAACTGAATTTAAATTTCATAAAATTTACAGTTGAACAAGTCAATTCACATATCCAAGTCATTCCAGATACGCTTCAAAGTTTTCCATTAACTGAAGTGAGTATTGTATTTAAATTTAAGTTAATTAAAATTAAATAAAAAATTCAGGTCCCTTAGTCATCCTAACCACATTTCAGACATGCGATCACCTCATGTGACTAGTGGCTGCCACTTTAGACAACACAGGTGTAGAAAAATAATGGGAATAATTTTATTACCCTTCCCTGTGGAAACTTACATACAAATGAAATTATTTTAATTTTTAAAATACATATTATTTTAAGCATATATGTATGTGTATAAACAAACACAACTACAGTTACTCTAAATATCTGACATGTAGCAAGACTCAAATGTTAGCTTTTATTCCCGTATTTTAAATAATTTTTATTGAGCCTGACAGTAATTCTATTCAGTAGGAATGGTAAGTATTACCCCAGTTTTATAATTATCCCAAATTCAGGGAATAAATTTACCTCAAAATGTCCACCCACATTTCTTTGCAAAGTCAATCAGTTGGGTGACAGAGAATGACAGAACTGGACTCCACATATTCTCCATTCTCATTCATTATTATATCCACAGATATCTAATTCAATATCCACAAGGGTTTGTCAAGGATTTGCTTGTTCTACTATGTGCTTATTGCCGTCGTAGACATTAAAAAATTTTTTTTTTAATTTTATTGAGGAAGCTTACATATATGACTTGGACTATTTCAAAAAGTACTTTTTATTAATTTCACTTTCCCCTTGATTTATTATGGGAAAAATCATTGGAAAATTATACTTAAAAATACTTGCTCGTTAATGAAAAACGTTTTAAAACAACTTCTTGTGGAGAAAAATCCAGTCTAGAAAGAATATTTTTTTATATATCCTAATTGGCAAAAATTATTTAACAGTCTCTAAAATTTCAGCAATTTATTGGCTTCTACTTCCAGAGCTTTAACATGATATAAAATTGTGTATTACTATTTTTTGGGATAGGAAATGGGAGGAGTGTAGCACACTGCCTTGGAAAATTAATACAAAGACTCAGGATGGGACTGTTTTGAAAAACAATGTAAGAAAAATACAGATGAAAAATGCTTTCAGTCATTTTTTAATCACATTTCTTCCAGTATTTGGCTTTCCCTCAAACATTTGATTATAAATTTCGACTATTTGTACACAGAATCTCAGCATCTCAATAAGAAATACTTGCCTGTGAAAGCACTGGATGACCTAGTCGTACAAATATATGATGGGCCATTGACGGAGTCCCATTTCTAACCTGTTAGGTATGTGATGAAAGAAAAGGTGCTGACCTCTGTGCCATCTCTGGAAAGGTAATGTGGCGTAACTCTTCCAGGTTTGGAGAGTGGAACTTGTCGGGGGTGGGGAGCAGGGGAGGAATTGGCAAATGAGATACTCGAAGAAGCAGGTGAAAGAGTATTAAGGAAGAAAGAAATTTTCAATGATGTTGCCCTGGGTTACAGCTTCAATTTCTTTTAAAGTTCTTTGAGAGTTGTTAAGTGAGGACAGGAATTCTTTTAAAGTACTTTTTGTTGCTGGATTCTACTACGTGGACTATTTCAGGCTGAGACAGAGCCATGCGGGGGTCATAATTTATATTTGCTCGCATTACATTCCGGAGGGTACAGTTCACGGTTTCGATGCTAAAGTATCCAGATCCAACTTAAAATCTTCATTGTAAGCCTGAGCCAAGTATGTGTTCATTCCAACTGCCTGACTGTTGAGCTCCTCGGGTGACGGAGCAGGGATCAATCAGACAGGAGCCACTACATTTCTTAGAAAGCAACATCAAAGTCACAGAGAAAACGTGCAGATGATACTGAAATAGAAAGAGGGATTTTTGTAGAGAAAAATGAGGCTTATGTGGTATTACATGGGTTTACTCCACTGATGAAATCTTAAAACCCTCTTGTGAAACTGTACATTGAAAATGCCGATTTCGGCAACCTCCCGGACACAGGCTATCTTAAGGAATTACACGCTCTTTTGATGGAAAGGCATGGTCAATGGCTGACTTGTTCAGATTGGTTTAGGCTTCTTCCAGACGTCGTCAGCAATGAGCAGACACCCTTCTTTACTGCTTCATATGGAACTTGCAATCCATTAGGGTTTATGAAACCCGTGGTAGGGTGTAATTTCTAACAGAAACTAGAGAAATCCAGTGAATCAAAGGTCATGTCATCACCTAATAATGTCAGCAAGTGAGTGCTCATTAATTAATACTTAATATTAGTACTCCTAGTAGGGGTATTTTCAGTGATAACCTAAGAAGGATTGGAGAGATAATCCGAGGCTAGGGCACATATAATTGTTATAACCAGCTTCTCAGCAGCAGCTGCCTTTGAATTTACACTAAGTGTGTGCTTTTTCAAATGTATAGCGTTACAATTTTCAAATAAAATTACAGGATAAAGTCTAATATATAAAATAGGTCAAAGCAGACTTGCTCCTTGATTGAAGTGGGAGTGGGAAACATTGCCAGTCAATGTCCCCTCTGCCTCTTTCCCTTCCCCAGCATGGACGCTACGGCACCTCCAAAAACTGTTCTAGGACCCAGTTAACCGTATTTTGAAAATCATGGATCTAAACCATCCCCTTTTAATTTCCTGGATCCCAGCCAAGAGGTGCCAAATCATTAGGCAAACCCTAATTTCTCATTTAATAGACTTGCCTTCTGGGAAAGAACATATTTTTATTTGGTTATTTTGCTGCTTTCACTAAGTAGCTTCAATAACCATAAGAGCACAGAATTATTGAGTGCATGCTATGTGCCTGCCAGTCTTCTAAACCCTGAATCCCTTATGTCATTTAATCTTCACTACAACCCTATCAAGTAGGTATTATTATTATTATTTATTTTCCACTTTTCCAGATGAGGAAACTGAGGCTGAGAGAGATTTAGGAATTTATCAAATATATGCAACTAGTGTGATCATAGCTCAGTCAGGGTTTTGAATCCAGGCCTTTAGGACTCCAGCATCCTCCTCTATAAGCACTACCTGCTGCTGTCACCTTTGTATAGCTTGATGCTTGGGATTGTCATTCCTAATTTCCAAATTAGGATTTTTATTCTCTTACTCCTTTGCTTCTGTTTTTCCACCATTAATTTTATCTGAATATGTTTATGCTTACTCTTGAAAATTCAAAACAATTAGTCACACACCCTACATATATCATCAGAATATGTTAAAGACAACCTGGGTCAAAATGTTAGCTTAGCATGTTCATGGTTGCTGATTTGCATGAGTGTCTGCCACTTGTCAATCCTGATAAACTGGTTCCTATAAAGGATAAATTTACCTAATGTAAAAAGTGCTCTGGATATTGTTTGGCCAGGGCAGTCATTATTTATACGCAGTATCCATGATCTTTCCCAGCTTTCATGTGGAAAAGTATATCCATTTACCAACTTTTTTGCAGCCCCAGCAAAGCTTGTTAATCAGGTGCAGACTGGGCTCCCTTTCTGCCAAGATGGAAGCAGGGTTTGTGAGTTCTCTGCATTCCTCAGACTCACTGGAGGGTACACCTGGTCTTAGTTAATTGGGTGAAGGAGTTTTGCCTGTGAGGTGAAAGGAATTAGTGACAGGTTTCCTATTCTCTCTACCCCTGAGGTGGGATAAAAAGCTTGACTGGCTCCCCCATTTTACAAGACCAATTGTGCAAAGACATAATTAAGGGAAATATGGTGTGCCATAAAGTTTTTCTCTTGTTTTGTGATGATAAAGACCAACTAACACAATTTTAGATGAATGTTGCATTAGCTGGCTTTATTTTCAATATTTAGTTAGCAAGCAGTAGAGACAACCAATTAGATCATTTAGCGTCATTGGGTTATAAATTTGCCATTATGCGATTTAGTTGAGTGATGTTGAATAGGTCTTATAAAGTTTATTGGAGTTCGAGAAAGGAAAGCATCACACCTGGCAAGCTCTGACATAAGGGAAAGTGCCTTGTGGGAGTTAGTTAGACCTAATATGATCAATGGCCTGATGTTACCCAGCAGAAAGAAATAAAAGACTTGACTTGGAAAGTGTGTTAATTCTTTTGGGCTATTTAGTATAATTTAATGCACCATATAGTGCCCCAGGGCATTGAAAGAGTTAAACTCCCTGGACAAAATGAAGAATTACTCCCTTTTTCCTGGAAAGATCAGGCCCATATGTATAGAGAGAACTTTATTAACAAGGGTATTAAAATTGGTTTCACTGTAAGCAATTTTCCTAGGTTCCATTTCTGTGCCATCTGTCCTTTTTTTCCTTACCAGTAAAAGTAATAAAATGTACACATTCACTAAAAAGAAAAGAATAGCGTTTTATGGCATTCAAGAGACATTAAAATTCCATTCTCTTGTAGAGTATATCTTGATCTTTCAGAATACTGTTTTAACAACTGATTTCTAGTATATCTATAGCAAATTATTCATATTTTATGTTAATAGACAAACTGGGTAAAAACCATGAACAAAACAAACCCCAAGTAATGTAAGCAGTAATTGCCACTGAGAATAAAAATAGTGGTTATAGTTTTGATTTAGAAAGGAGAATTACAACAGATGACATGAAATAGGGCCAAACGTGCCTTTATGGTTGGCTTACACTAAAAAAGAAGGCATTTAAATTACTAGGAATTGGATCTTTCAAAGAAATGCTCCTAATTTCCTGGCCTTAGGGTTTGATTACAATAGAAGATCATTGATAGGAAAGAATCAAAAGATTCTATTGGCCCTGACCATTGACATTTGTTTTGGCTAATAAAACATTTCCCTCAATGCAGGCCAACTGGGTCTTCTATCTTACCCTCTTATCTATGACTTTGCCCAGACTTGAGTTTGTTTTATGGAGTATTTTCTTATATTTGTTTAACCTTCAAACTGGTTAGCACTTATCAGTTTAAACTGAATGAGTTTTCAGTTATACTTTTACCACCCACCCCAATATCCTCCGGATTTGTAACAGAATCATATTAAATACTACCATGAAGGAATTTGGCCCAATTGAAGAAAGAAAATCATATGCTTGGTTCTTGCTGGTGTTTTGATCGTTGGATAATTTGGATATGTCATTTCCTGAAATCTTGTAGGCTGGAATATGTCATGCTGTTGTAGTAATAATCTTTTGAATTGAACCCTTTTAATGCAGTGATCCCAAATCATTTTTCAAAGAAATAAAGAGCATTACGCATGTTATTCAACAGGGGAAAGTCAAGGACAGGCAGCTTAACTTTCCTTTCTGAAGTTGTTCTTTGAATAGGAAATAAGTCAAGGATAGAGCTTAAAATAACACACTATTGATTTCCTGGGCCATTAGATCATGAGTATTTCATTCAACTACATGTTTCACACTTTACCAGAATGCAGTGGTACCTTATCTCTATGGGCCGTTAGGGTTTTTAAAGTACTTTCTTATCCATTATCTAATTTGATCTGCAGAACATCCCTGTGTGATGGTTGGTTTCTCTGAACCTCAGTTTTCTCTGTTCTGAAATAAGGATAGCTTATGAATGTAGCTTATCCAAGCCTGAAACTGGTCAACTGCTGAGCAAGTTCATGGGTCCAGAAATGGCCTTTCCTCTTTGTTGCACCCTCTGTCAGAGCAGTGAAACTGAAAATGTTTCTTGATTTTTTTAGAACAACCCTTAGAAATAGGATATTTAGTTTTTCACATAACATAAGTAATACATGACTATTGCTAAATATATAGAGCATAGAGAGAAATAAAAGCAATAATCATCCTCATATGCCTCCACCAAGACAAGATTACTGTTAACATTTTCTTCCCAGTTCCCTATCTTCGCATTTGTGGCATAGGTGACACAATGCTGTATTTTCATTTTTGTATTCTGAGTTTTTAGGATTGTAATGGAAATGCAATACTATGATAATAAAAACTATGTGAATTTCATTTTAATGGTGACTTAGTAATGACAACTGCATACATCAACATCTATTTCACTATTCAATATTTGGACGTATAAACCATTTTTGAGTTGAGACACACCTTTGTTTATATAGTATTAAGTGAATTTAATGTTGGCTGCTTAGAATTTTCTAGACATATATTTTGCCAATTATGAAAATAGATGTTTTAAAAGCTGTTGATTTTCAAAGTTTTTTCTAGCAGCGTGGCGCTTAGTCTCTGAACACCTGCTTTGGAATCCAAGTTCCGGCTCTTATTCTTGTAGAAACTTAAGACTTAACTGCTCTGATCCTCAGTTTCTCCATTAAAGTCGTGATAATAATACAGATCATAGAAGCCATTGCTTTGAGGTTTAAAAGTTAATATAGAAACAGGACTTAGAAGAACGTTGGCATGTTTCAAACATTGAATAAATATTACATATTGTGTATTCCCACTAACACATATAAAGACATTTATCACACACCCTCCTTGACATCAGTGTTTGCTATTAAATTAGGATGGTAAAGTGGCTGTTTGATCTGAGTCCCACTGACAATAAAACAACGTACCAAGAAAATGTTAAAAGATATACAAACCCTTATAAGTATCTCACCTATATAAAGAGAATAAAACAATTGATATCCAATATTCACTATTAGGTCAAATTTCCACATTTTTTGTGAATCAGGTCATGGCTCTCTATTTTGTTTATTGGTAAATTTTTTTCTCCGTTTCATTGCCTTAGTTTTAATTTTAATAACTTTGTTATAGCTGGATATTCAGTGTAACATTTTATCCACCTTGCCCTTCTTTAGGAGTTTCTTGGCTGTTCTTAGAAATCCATATTTCCATATTAAGTTTAGAATTAGCATGTCAAATTTCATTTAAAAAACAATGAAAATGCTGCGATTTTGCCTGCAGATGTATTTTCTCAGTTATGTATCCTTCTGTTATTCTCAGTCTTAAAGAAGATGCTGTCAAAGATTGATCATGACTATACCCATCACCTCTGGGCTGCAACCCTTCTTGGATTAAGAAGATTCATTTATGTTCCTACTTTTCTCACATATATTAACATGAAGGAAACTTGAATTTTATAAGACTTTTCTGTCCATTTAGATGATCCTATAATGTTTCTTCTTTAATTGGTTTTTATAGTGAATTAAATTAATAAATTGTCCTCTGTTACATTTATCTTTCATTCCTTGGATAAATTGGTCACGGTAGATTATAATTTTTAAGCATTTCTTGATTAAGATCCCTGCTATTTCACTATTTTTCAGGACTGCTTTATCAATGGCTTTAGTGTTTGGCTTTTAATTATCTCTCCTCTTGTCTTTATTGAGTTTAAATAATTATGCTATGCTAACTTAAATGAAATAAATTAAGAAGTCGAAACGTGTAGTATCTTTCTTTTTCCTTATTGTGGAATATTTTTGCAAAAGTGAAAGTATGTGTTTTATAAATGTTTGGTAGACATCTTTATTAAAAATGTGTAGACCCCTCCAAAAAAATGTATAGGTCCACTTTTTCTTTGTTGTTGTTGTGTTTCATTGGTAGAAATATATTTATCTACTTTTTAAATAAATATAGAATTTTTCAGATTTCTCACTTTTACTTGAAACAGTTTTGGTGACAAATAAGATTATTTATCTTGCCTAATATTTTAAGTTTTTGCAGAAAGTGGTTCCTAATATCTTTTTCTTATTATTTCAATGGCTGTATCTGATATAGTTACATCCCTTCCTCATTCAAATAATTCTTTTGCTCTCTTTTCCTTTTTTCTTGATAATTATCAGCAAAAGTTTTTTCAATATTATTAGTCCTTTCAAAGAAACAGCTTTTCCTTCTGTTAACTTACTACTTCGTATTTGTTTTACTTCAATAGTTTCTCCTTTTTTCCCGTTATCATGTTTAATAAATTTTTCACTAATTTTCATTTTGGTCAGAAGTTATACAATGTTACAGAAATACAAGCCTGCGGAGAGTATTAAGAAAAAATTATATCACCTGTTATTAGCCAGAAAAATCAATATATAATCTATAAGATATATCTTCATAGGCATATTAACTAATCATACTAATTAATAAATAAAATGATGGATTTATGTATGAATTCCTTTAAATTATTACCTGAATGTGTCAAGCACAATTGTAGGCTCAGGAGAAAGTGAAAACATGGCCTCTGAAGTGAAGCCGCTGCTCATTTTAGCAGTGTGTTATTTCCTCCAACCAAAGGCCACATCCCACTTTAGGGAGAAAAACTAAAATGGCCACGGGTTGGGGAGAGCCTTCTCACGCCCAGCCTTCCTCACAACGTTTGGTCTATTTGTCTGGCAGAGCCTTGGATTCCCTTAAGCAGCCCCATACTTAATTGGGTAAAAGGTGGCTGCTAGTCCACACCTCTTTACCCATCGGTTGGGCAAAAATTCACAGCCTTCACTCAACTCTTAAATCAAAACTCAAATGTTATCTGTAGTTGTGTGTTTTGTTTTCTTCTATTTTGTCCCGAGACAATAGTCAGCTTCAAAAACACTACTTTTAACACCATCTTAATTTTCTTTAGTGATTTTGATGTATGAATAACTTGCCTCTGGTGCTATACGATCATATAAGCAAAACTTTTTTTTAACCAAACACAAAAAATGGTCTCATTGTAACTGTAATTAAGCATATATTTGCATTTCCCAATAATCCAGAAAACAGTGTTCACGTGTCACAGACATTTTGTAAATGAACTTTAACAGAGGTTAAAAAGAATCTGTGTTGTAATGATGTGAACATACTGATGAGGATTTTAGGCTGGTGACTTTTAAAACTGCAGATGAGAAGCAGGTTCTGAGGACTGGAATTTGCTTGCTCTTTGAGAGATATTTGCGTTTGTGAAGGAAGGGGGGATGACCTTGTAGGGACCTGAAATTGGCCACCCCAAGATATGTCTCTTTGGCATCAGGATTATTTGAGGCTGATTGCTTTTGATAAACTGGGACAGGGAGGGAGTCTCTGAGGAATGGAACTTGCCCTTTGTTAGGATACATTTACATTTGTAAGGTAAATCTCTATCTGTAAAAGGTGCCTCCCTCTCTGTACCAGGAAGAAGAAGAGAGATGACCTTGTCCCTAGAAACTCTTAATGGGGAAGGCAAGAACTTAAGTTGGTTGCTGTCTGGCAATATCATGTAACTGATTTAGGGTGGTGGCTTCTGACCTTTACTTAATCCGATTTGATTCTTGTCTAAAAGTCATGGGATCACCCAATGACCAGACCCCACCTGCACTGATACCATTTTAACTTTTTTTCATGTCCTTTCCTTTGTCTTGTAAAGAGATGACTCACATACCCATGCCTTATAAAATTAGCCCTAACCCTCAACTCAGGGCAGCAGCAATGGCTCCTCCTGCCCACGGGCTCTGTCCCAACGCAGCAGCCTGACTGCTTATGGGTCCTGTCCCCATGCTATTCCACACTATTCTCTAAATAAAAGAGCACTACTGCCAGATCTTGAGAGTCCAAGATATCTTTCTTTCGACTCCTCGGCTCACCGACCCCGCATCACATACTAGGCATTCTGCATAGGTGGTGTTAATCATTTATTTTAGAAGGTTAGCCCAGTGGAAAAATTGGGAAAAAAATGTTCCAAAATTTTTTGAGATCCTCTCTTAATCTGATTCATCATTATTTTTTTTCTTGAGGTAACTTTGGTTTATAACAGTATGTAAGTTTCAGATGTACATTATATTTCAATTTCTGTGTAGACTACATCATGTTTACCACCTAAAGACTAATTACCATCCATCAGTGTCCACATGTGCTCTTTTACTCCTTTTGCCCTCCTTCCCCGATTCTCCTGTGGTAACCACCAATCTATTCTCTGTATTTATGTGTTTGTTTGTTGGTGGTGGTGTTGTTTTCACCTTCCACTTATGAGTGAAACAAAACTTCTTAAGCCTCTTTGTAATTTTATTATTTTTCTCATAACTCCTTCCTAAAATTATTATAACACGGCATTTACTTGTGAGTAAATGTTACCCATTACTTGACTCAATAACTGGTTCAGTGCATTTGTACCCTTGACTTAATATTTGGGTCTTTCTTATTAGAGACAATAGCTGCTCATCTAAATGTATTTGCTTCCTCGAAATGTAACACATAGTTGATGGCAAATGTCTATTTTAGATACAAAAATAAACTTTTAAATTTTCACCAAATATCCTTAAGTGTGGAGGACACTCAGATAATCCCTTTGCATTATTAGTTTTCACTTGCATGTGTTTCTTATCTCAAGTTTCTTCTGGAAGCAGAAGTAGAAAACTGAATGGAAGAATTCCTTCTGGAATGTGGACCTCAACTGTGAATGCTGGAATCTACATGATAAAATCCATCTTTTAAAACTTCCTTACTTCCTTAAACTGACCCTAGAGGGTTCCTTCTGTGATAAATGTGGGAACTTTTTATGGGCCAGATTCTTGCAGCAGAAGAATGTGGCTTACTTTCTGTACCAACGCAAATACTTGATATAATCCTATGAACTTACAAGTAACTTTGCTGACCGCCAAAGGCATTTCATATCTTTAGACAAGTGGGTTGCAATAATTTTAATCCAAATTCCTACTCTAAATGATGATAGTAATGGTTATGGTATTCAAGAATCCCAACTGCCCAGTTAAAAGAAGTTGAAATTAATAAGAAACTATGAACTGTTAGAAGCTGAAAATTTAAATGTCATCACAAAAGATAAATATAAATACAAATCTCAAGATATCATCTGTGAAGAAATACATCTTCTTGCAAATAGGCAGCATTTGTGACAACAGGTTTGTTTTTCTTGGTGACGGTGTCTTCAGCAAGGACTTTGCCAAATTTCCATTCCAGATCAAAGAGAGAAAAGAAGTCCAAAAAGATAGTAATAACAAGGTTTGAAGTATTTCTATGTTTGTTCTCAAGTGAGTTCAAATTATTTGAATAGCAGACACACTGATGTAGACTTGTTATTTTTGAACTTAACACTTATTCTGTTTTAACCTGAAAGTTGATATTTTGATGAAGTATTGCTGGATTTGGGGTGTATCTATGAAGTGGGGGCAGGGGTTCCTGTCTGACTGTGGCTCACATCTTTTTCTTTCACACTGTGGAGGTTATGAGGGGCCCAAACACCGTCATGCAAATAAAAGATTATAATAATAAAATATGTAATAAGAACTAGAGACTTGGAATTCTCTAAGAGCTTGAACTTTTTACCCCTCTAACACTGTATTTTCTTTTCTTCTTTCTCAAGATGTCAATCTATCTATTAATCACCACTAAATCCTCTGAGGACTATTTTTTTTAAATGCGTGAGTGTATCTGTGTGTGTGTTCATTTCCAGTGGAAGGAATTGGATAAAATGAAATTCTGCGGAGAAAACAAATTAAAACAAAAATGTATGTTATTAAAATTTAAAGTTTAGATTTATTATTATTATTTTTTTTATCTCCTCCGGTGTCCTTCTGATTTACTGAATATTAGTTTCCTAATATTTTAATCTATTTCTCTTACTCAGGATGCCTTTCTGAACAATAACTGCTGCTAGACACTTGTCACACTGACCTGTAACCTTCCCACGACTAGACAAGA
The DNA here is from genome assembly GCF_037783145.1 of Equus przewalskii. NCBI lineage: Eukaryota > Metazoa > Chordata > Mammalia > Perissodactyla > Equidae > Equus > Equus przewalskii. Next base: position 28,283,117 of record NC_091855.1, read on the forward strand.
GGGTAAATGGTATGCCTACTTAAAGGAAGAAATGCTTGTACACGAGTCTAGGACTAGAGAGCCAGTCCCCTGGAACATCTGATAAAGGACTACTTGCCATTGCCTCTGTCTTAATTTATGTGTTGTGCTGTCGCTTGATCAAATTACGCATCTGATGAGGTTTCCTATCTTACAGCTCTTCCTGTAATGCCAGTGTGTCTCCATGCTTCTTACTTGAGTTGCCTTATGGAAACTCAATGCCTGAATGAGTCCTTCTCCCTCCATAGCCGTACTCCTTGTCTTCCCTCATGAGACTCACACAAAAAGGATGAATTTTAAGAAATAAATAGGAATAAATTTGGGATGTTTTTAGTTTAAAATTTGTATATTTGTAATTTGGAAGGTTATAGACATTTCTTCTTGTTTTTCTTAAGCTTTATTTATTAGGATTATTTGAAACCTCAAATGCTAATTTTCACATGTGATTTTTCCCTTACTTTTAAAGGATTTTATGTTCCCAACTTTCTCCAAAATATTTTAAAATGTTATTTTTTGACCTGGTCATAGCTATAATGTTTTATTTATTTGGGAGAGTGGGAATTAAGGACAAGCTTAGGTTCCACCATACAGAACAAATATTTATGTGTGATAAAAGTCTCTTTAAGAAGTTCATCCTTATTCAGTTTCTAATAACCTTAATAGTAAATACCTTTTGCTTCCTTTCTGCGCATATTCTTGATGATACCATAAAATTAAAAACTGAATAGGAACATAATTATTACAACGAGGAAGATATTATTTAGAAAATAACATGTTCTCAAGAATGTTAAATAATCTCAGGAAGCTTGTGTTACAGTGAATCGATAACAACATCACATTCAATATCGCACTCAATGAAACTTCTATTTCTTTTAGTATTATGTTGGTATTGCAAAATTGACCTTTAATTGGTACCTCTGCCTAAATCATGGTTTGTACCATAGTCAAAATAGTTTATCTTCAAAGGTATAAAACACTTAACTGTATCTTTCCATAATAAGAAAACTAACATATTAGATAAGTATCCTTTGAGCAAATTAAGCCACAATCATAAACTGAGAAAAAAATGAAACTAAAGATTTACAAATTGTCAGAAGTTATGAGTAGGTAAAAAGTGTTATCAAATTTGCCAAATTTAAAGCATCAGGAAAAAGCTGGTCATGTTGTTTTGTAAATTGCAGTACATGTTTAACATACTACAATTTAGCTAATTATTTCACATTCTTGACTCCATTAATTAAAAAGCAAATCTTAAACCAATGCTGGTTGTAACTACATATGTGGATCATCAATATGAACCCCAACTGTGAGATTAGTGCCAGTTACTTTAAATAGTCTCATATTATTTTGACAATTAGAAATATAATTTTGTTCTGATTTCCAGGGAAGTAATTCAATAAGGGAATGAAGTGACGAAAGTAACATAATAAATCTTGAAATCAGGAGTGTTGAAATATTTCAACGCTTAAAGTAATCTAATTTGGAATCAAATGTGATAATAGAAGAAGGAATCAATAATAGCAGGTCAAAAAGTGAAAAATATTCAAACTCAGTAATTGTTGAAATAAGTTTTTGTTCTATCTTCTTTTATTAGTTTTCATTTAGATAAAATAATGAGATTAAAGTAACTACACAGATTACCCCTGGAATACTTATATTATGTGACATCTAGATTTCTTCTACAGATCTAATTTCTGCGTGCAACTATTCTCTTAAGACTGAACATATCTTGGAACTCATGGTCATCAACTAGATCCTTCATTGACTTTGCCTGCTTCCTATTCAAATCAATCAATAAACAGATAAATAAAGGTAAAATATGACCGAGGATATTAGTATTGGCTTTAATATGGATATTATACTGCAGATTTCCTGGTATTGCCCTCCACTCCAGTTTTATTATTTTGGGAATATTGCAAATGCATAAAACTAAAGATCATTTAAACACATTGAAATATACCTGACTTGGCATTTCAACAAGGGAAGAGAAGAGATCATCAAACATACATTAATATGTTCCAGTACCTACATGTTATTATTTTATTTGTTTTTTCTTCAGACAGATCTCAAACACTTGAAGAGAAAGACGTACAGCTAACAGATTTTCAGGGCATAATTGTGTAATTGTGAATAGTTCCATTTACCTGAAATATACGTGATCTGTTATAGCAAAGTAAGTCGTGGTCAAATAATCAAGAGATTTGAATTCTAAGGTAAGGATCCTGGATTTTACCCTGTTGGCAATAGAAAATTGTCACATTTATATGCTTATATTTTAATTCTATTGTATAAAGTATGTTTTTCTATGTACTATTAGAGAATTATACCAAAATAATTGAAGATATCACATATGTCTTCAATGAGTTTACTATCTAGCTTAGGAGACAATAAAAGTACTTAAAATACTTAATACTAAAACACTGTCAGTAATTGTATACACTATGTGTGAAATGAAGTAGTTTTATGTCCAAAAATACAGACATTGAATTTGCAAACTATATGATTTTTCTACACAGAAAAATCCCCAAAAATCTACAAACAAATTATGAGAAGTAATGATAGAATTTAGCAAGGTAGTTAGACAGAAAATCATAACCTGAAAACAAAATTCAGTTGCATTTCTATTTGAGAAAAAAACTTACGTAATTAAAAGTCATCTCATAATCTTCAGAAGAAGCACCACAATATATTTAAAAATAAATCTAACATAACACTTCAGCACTACATAAAAATTCACTTAAATATATTAAAGAAAGCCTAAATTGTGTACTAAAACCAAGATGGGTAACTGCTTGATTGAAGCTGTAAAGTTATCTAACGTATAACATAGAGTAGTCTGAAAAGTTTACGATTAATTAGGTAATACAATGAAGATTATCTTATATTTGCATTCATGTTTCCCTGTAATTCTCCTCCTCAGCTTAAAACCTTTTTTTTTTTTATTACTTTTTTGTGTGTGGAAGATCAGCCCTGAGCTGACTACTGACAATCCTCCTCTTTTTGCTGAGGAAGACTGGCCCTGGGGTAACATCCATGCCCATCTTCCCCTACTTTACATGTGGGATGCCTGCCACAGCATGGCTTGCCAAACAGTGCCATATCCGCACCCAGGATCTGAACCTGCGAACCCCGGGGCGCCAAAGCAGAACGTGCAAACTTAACCGCTGCACCACTGGGCCGGCCCTTAAAACCTTTTTAAGTTATATCTTAAAAATAAACAATATTGCTAAGTTCTCTACATTGACACCTTGCTAAACAAAATAACTCCATGGGGCAAAAAAAAGAGGTTTTCACTCTTTCAAGTGTCTGCAAACACAAAACAAGAAACGAATTACCCTGGTGAGATTAGTTTCAGCAGTATGAGATCATACTAAAGTAGCTTGTCACAAGATCACACAAGTCATTGTGAAATCCAAAATTCTTCACACATTACTGACGCTTATTTTACTACCTTGCATAAACGAATGTCCCAAGCTAGGGTTTGGGACCAATGAAACAAAGAAAAGATACTACTGTGAATAATGCATTGCAAATGCATCCAAAGAATAAAGACGATATTAATTCAGAAGACCAAAGGAAAATATTGCACTGGTTAGAAACCATGAAGAGAAATGCTTGGAAGAATATTATTTTTTCTTCATCGAAATATCAAAATAAACTACTTACAACAACTATTCAACTTGAAATAAGCACTTCTGAAAATAAGACTGTATGAAAAGATGATATTACTATATGTGTTATATGTACATAAGCAGAAATACACAAAATTAAGTGCCATCACAAGACCCATATCAATGCACCCAGATCTCAACATTGCCTAAGCCAGACCTTGATTCTGCCATTTATTTGTTGTTTAATCTACTACAAACCATTTAAACACTCTTTGCCTTAGCATCCTAATTTTTTTCTTTTTTTTGAGGAAGATTAGCCCTGAGCTGACATCTGCCGCCAACCCTCCTCTTTTTGCTGAGGAAGACTGGCCCTGAGCTAACATCTGTGCCCATCTCCCTCTGCTTTATATGTGGGAGACTTACCACAGCATGGCCTGACAAACAGTGCCATGTCAGCACCCAGGATCCGAACCAACGAACCCAAGGCCACCAAAGTGGAATGTGCACACTTAACCGCTGAGCTAGCAGTCCAGTCCTGCATCCTAATTTTTAAAATGAAGATTGCAGTAAGTCCTACATCATAGGCTGTTAAGGGGATTTAGTAAATTAATATCAGTAATATTAGTGATGTTAGTAAATATTAGTCGTAGTAGCAAATTAACACTAAATTGACCCAAGATATTTGTTGTATATATTTCTTGCCCTAGCCTAATTGTTAATAACACCCATGTGCCCACAAAAGTGTCTTGCTACAAAAAATAAGTTATATGGTTGCATTAATTAATGTTTATTCTGAGAAGTCTAGAGTTTAAGTAATATATTGTTTAATTCACAGTGAAGATCATTTGTTTCATGATCTCCCGTAGATTCAGATCTGTATTAAATGATATTAAAAGACAATGATCCTAATAAAGCTCAGGTTGCTATATTTCTCAGCTTTACGCAAAGAACTAGAATGAGAACATCACCCTCTTTTGTTTCATATGAAGCGCTTTCGCTGTGCAAAAAAATTTGGCAAAAGTTGATGAACTACTAAAAAGTTTTTAAAAATTTGTGTGTAATTATTTGTAATTACTGTGGATATTTATCATTTCACAGATTGTTGAAGAATAATTACTGGTTTTCCAAAGCACTTAATTGAAACGAAATTTTGAACACCTTGAATAAATGTATTTTTTTAATTGTGAAAACTACATGAAATGCACTACCAAATATTGATAGAGTTCATGCATTTTAAGCAAAACTTAACTTCTGGAGAGTATGGTAAAATGTTCACTGGCATTGTTTATTTAGTCTTTTAATTTGGATCATACAGAATAATTATTAAAATTAATAGAAAATATTTTGTCAATATTTTGAAATTCAGGATATAAAAATGTTTTAATTTCAAATCCATTTTCATTATCATAAGAAATTCCAACATTATATTTGTCAATAACCTAAAAGGAAGAGTGATAGATTTAAAAAAAATCAATATGCATTTGGAGTATGAATTAGAGATTGACTGTTCTGAAATCTTGTTAATGCTTGCAGATAAATTTCTTTCAACTGGCACAAAAAATAGTAAATTATCTTTTGCCATTTGCTACCACCTACATGTGTGAATAACATTTCCTGTTGAAGAAGATATTTAAAAACTGGAGAAATCATTAAAAATCTTGATCAGTTTTCAGGTTAACATCTGAAGAAGAAATGTTCACAGAAGCAAATGCAAGTTTTTTATTTAAAATTATAAAACTTCAAAATTTAATACATTCCATATTCCTTTTATTTTGTTTCTTTTACTTACGTAAAATAAAAAGAATTCATTCATCCACCAAACCCCATATAGACACATCCAATGTCCTCCATTTACCCAGTCATGTTGTATAATTTTCTATGTGACATGAAAAATATAGGAAGTAACTCATCTGTTAATAAGCAGTAAGAGGGACAAATGCTAGGGAATAATGAGACAAAAATATTTATCTGAGAAATATGCAGGTTGGAATGAATGGATAGAACTTGAATTGTATGAAAAAGTGTCAGAGAGGCAATAATATGTGAACGAGTTCCTAAACTAGGGGGAGGCCTGTAGGAGCAAAAGAGAGTATTGATAGAATCCATGAGACCTGGAAACAGAGAGACTTTGTGGGACATCAAGGGTATAAATTCTCCACGGTTCCAAGGTTGGATTGTGGATATCTCATCATTATGATACCATAATCATAAATATGAACAATTCTGTCCTGGCACTATTCCTAGACGTCTCCTTTTTGTGTGTTTAAATTCCATTTTTCACATTATTTACACAAATTTATCCACCTAAATTGTGCTGGTATTTTTGGTGACTGGGAATTCTGGGTAGTGATAGACTATTATATAGCACACAGGGTGTTTTCACTGTACTGGAATATATCATCGTAATTTAGCCCTTTACGCCTACTCAGTTTTAAGATGCATTTAAGGTGCAGAGACTCAGTGTGGCCACTCACACGAGCACCTTTCAGCTTATTTATCATTTTGCGTTTCATTTTCAGAATACAGTAAGTATGACTGTAAGTACTTCTTCTTCCACAGAAGTGAATTACAAGTCTCGATGAAATTTCATAACATAAAGCTGCAGGAATTAGACAGTTTACCTTGAGACTTTGTCAAGTTTATTTCAAAGCTTCTTAAGTATACACCACGTAGCCACCCAAAGGACAGAGGCCACACATTTGCCAAAATTCCCGAATCCACAGCTTATGAAAGTGATAAATTCATGATGAGGAGTCAGAAGGCCGGTATTTGCCCTTGAGTCCCATGATTTATTGCTCTTATATCTACAGGATGGTTACCTTTTCTCTCTGAATCTTTTTTATATTGAGCATAAAATGAAGATAAAGATTTAGGCCCTACGTATATCTCATATTATTGTTATATAGACCAACTGTGATAGTCTACTTCAAAGCCCTATGTAAATTACCAAGAACTTTATAAACGTAGAGGAATATGTGTTAACTAATATATGCCATGATCATCTCTTCTTTATCAGATGAATTTGGTATGAGATATATATGAGATATACATCTCTCTCTCTCTCTCTCTATGTATATATAGTAAGTAATATATTTTCACAGTTTAACATGTCTAATCCAAACTTATGAAAGAAAGAGTTAAATCACTATATTTTTAACTTCACAAAAACTGAGTTTGTTTTTTGGACAATCTACAGGAGATTGTCAAATAAAAGGGAGTAGGTATTCATATAATGTATAACTCAAGGTTACCAAAACAAAGTCATTTAATAGATATTTCTCTTGCCTCAGTTTTAGCCAGAGCTCTGGTCCAGGACTTGAACCTATAATGAAGTCTGATAAAGAATATGGTTTATTGGGGGCTTGGGTAGTAAAACTCAGCTTGTGAGGGATTTGTGAATCAGTAAAAGAACATATTTCAGATAACATACTCAAGTGAAAAAGCAAAAACACCATCTTTAACACAACCTTGGGCAACTGTAAAATACAATCTGCAATAACAGTTAAACATGACAGTTCTTTGGGGACTCGTATACCCATATATAAAAGTAAATGGGTCACCAGCTTTCCAAATGTGGTGCGTCTTTGGAAAACCAAAGCTACAAATTAGGAAGTGTGCTAGAGTAAAGCACAGTCTATGCACAGGCATTGAAACACTTTTGGTTCTGTTTAGTTGTCCCAAAGAAGGGTTGCATGGTATCTCTACAAATGGTCCTATTCTCTTGATTATTAACTCAGGGTAGTGAAGGACTAAGTTTCCAGGTGCTTTAGTAAGAATGTTGAAATGCCCTCCTTCTGGGAGAAGTTTTATAATTTAGTGTATATGAGAATTGTAGGTCCATAATTATTTCAAATATATATGTCTTTCCCTTATGTTTAGTGGGGAAAAATTTATTTATGCAGCTTTCCTGATCTTAATGACTGAAGGTGTATGTTCCTTGAGAAAATAGCAACAATAACAACAGTAAATAATCACTCTCAGATCCTCATTGTGGATTATTAGTTGGGACATACAGTATAACAAGTTATTTTCTACAGTGTACCTTTATCACAAGTGTTGTCATCCTGCTTTGCCAAGAATAACATAGACTAGGATTCACACCATGAGTCTTGTCCCTTATCTGAAAGGGAAATCTCAAGTCTATGTAGAGATGGCTGAGAGACAAAGGGAAGAGAAGGTGGCACGTTTATTTGGTATCCACCTGGATAACAGTGTCAAAATGCCAGCTGGTCATTTCATTAAACCACTAGCTATACCTGTACCATTGAATTCAGCATTTGACAATACACAGTCTTCTTATTTTCTCATATATTCCTAGGACTTCCAACCTGTGGGAACAAATGGTCCATTTTAATAGAGAATGTGTTTTCAGTCACTTACTATTACACCAGGTGATCTGAGCACTCCAGGACGGGAGCATGGGTGCCCCAACTTTGCGATGAGAGACATCTCGAGGTTTCCCAGTGATGAGATATGAAGCTGCTCAAGCTCTCTCACTTCTTTGACACGACCCCTCCTGACTGCCTCTGCTGTCATTACAGAGCAGTGTTGACGCGTCAATGGGCAGAACTACAATACGGCTTGTCACTAATTCTTTTTGCCACAGGGACAAAATTCCAATGTGTCTTCTTAGGGGCAAGTGCATCAAACGTACTCTTTCCTTTAGCTGAAAACTGAGAGGCCTTTTTTATAGAAACTCAGTCTAAGCTTCATACAGGGCCACAACTCCACTGTTCTATAAATGCTGTGTCACAATTTAAACTTAGTTGAAACATCTTGGCTCTCCTAGGATCTTCTCTATTTTCCTCCTCTTCTACCTTCACTCTATATTTTTTTCTTTCAAGATTCAATTTCTTACATCTAACTGGGTAAGGAGCTTAAAAAAATAAAACAAATCAAATCAACACATTTAGTCTAAGTTTCTACGTCACGGCAAGAAAGAGTTCGGAGGAGGTAAACAGGAAATCACATATCCCTTGAGACTACTGAGAAATAGATCCTCTAAAAAAGTCTCTATAGTATGTTTGTTAACAAAGGATCTTTTACTGGCCTTGGATGATTTCCATTAATGAGTGTAAATCATGCCCTATTAACTGTGACCCGCATATATATGTGTTTTTCCCCAGAGAATTGTAACTCACTATTCCATAGAGTAGATTCATCCCATTGACAACCTTCCCTTTATGGACAGAGTCTGAAAAAGGTATGTAGATCTCATTTCCCCAAAACTTTCTAATACATCGCTGTGTGCTAAAAGACATATAACATCTAAAAAAAGAAAAGAAAAGAAAAACAATTTGATCCAATCGAATTGTGTTTAGGTTTTCTTTTAATTGTTATTTTTAATTTGTCAAAGAAAAACACTGATAAGAACGTGACATGGAAACCTAAGTAGAGGTTTCCGGAAGAAAGCATTTGGGCTAATATTTCAAAAGGAGGCTGACTTCCTGAGATCTCTAATATTTCCAGCTCTAAGGAAACTCCTTTGAGGTTGTTAGAAAATAATCATATACTATCGACTGCCCTCGGCTAGGCCCACCAATTACTGGATTGAGCAGGGAAAGAGGATTCAACAATGAAGAAAAGTTAGGAAAAAAGTTATTTTCATCATATAATAGCCTCATAAACTTTCAGGAATAATATTCTAATAAATCTGTTCCTGCAGTTTAATAAGTCTAACAGCTTATGCAAAAGGATTAAAGCGACAATTTGCAAAAAATTAGTAAAAGGGGATCATTTGAGTTGATCAATATGTGTGTTTCCATAAGACAAGGATATTGGAAAAGAAAGGGGAAAGAAAAACGGAAAATAAATATACAAGTTAGAATTAGGCACACTGGAAAAATAGGATAATCTGTTTAAATGTTGTTCTTAGCATACTTTGTGATTATGGCTCACAGTTTTTATTTTTAAGCGACTACCTCTTTATATATCCATATATATCCACTACTATTAACCATCATGGCAGGAAGTGAGTTTCATTCGTCTTTGGATTTTCAATTCCTGGCATTGCTCTGCCTAATTAGAGATGTTCTCAAGTACTATCACACTGGTTCCAAGTTACCTCCATTGGGAAGTCTGTCTTTTGTTACCCACTGTAACCTTAGTCCTGTTCATTATGTTAAGAACAAAGTAGACATTCCATAAATATTTATGGAATGAGTAAAGAAGTGAATGAATGCTGGCCTTCAGGGGAGTGGGTCATAAATGTCTGTAATAAAGTAATAAGACATGAAATATGAAGGCTCATAAAATTAATTGAATAACTTGAGATGCATACATTATGGTGCTGTTGTACAACAATGTGGCCCTACCCATTTTGAAAAATGGAAATGAAAACAAAGGAAAATAATCCCATTAGTGTCCACCATGCTCCACCACTTCATCTGTTTTCTCTTGTGCTGTGAACAAGTGAATGAGTAAACGAGTAACTGAACTCCAACTTGAAGCATTTTCCTCTCTCTGGAGGCAGCTTCCACCAGAGCTACATCATGGCTAGTGTGTTTTCAGTAACCTCAGTAAAACATCAGATCATTTCCCTATGAGTCAAGAGAAAATAGGATGAACAGTAGGTTTGGGAGGTTTGGAGATGAATTCCTGCAAGTGAGGGGAAAAACGTAGATATCAATTTCCCCTTGTGCTAAAAACAAACCAAACTTCTTTACAAGATTGTCTCAATTGACAAACAAATGAAAATAGCAAATCCACCTCACAACAGTGAATACTTCCTTCACGCCATGTGATCATGTTGACTATATCATAAAGCTGACAACATCAGCTTTATTGTCACAACTCATAATGATGCACTCAGGGGTCTGAGACTTAGGAATAGAGAAGACTGTGCACCCAAATAACAACTCTCGGTTACATTATCACCTCCTCTTTTGACTCCTTCTCAGTCTATCCCATTCCTTTCTTGTCTCTGTAGATCTAAGTGCAGCACATACACTTAGCAGCTGAGATAATTTATTTATTGATCCACTGACTTTAGGCACTTGGACTAGCAGCTCCATTAGTACCTGCAACCGGGTACTCCTCTGAGCCCAGGATTCTAAAGAGAAGACACTTTAGACCTGACATGTAAATTGCTCAGAGGGAAGCAAGAGACTGCTGCATCCATTACTCCCATTACCGGCCAGTTTGTCAGCAACTCAGAAAGCAGAGCAGCTCCATTGTAAGTCAAGGGAGACATGGGATCATCCCCCGGGCAAGAGGAAAGAAGATGAATTGGAAGAAATTGATTTGTGATGCAATGCCAAATAACAAAGTTCTGAAGCAAAGGGAACCCTGCAGCCCTCCCAAGGGTGGGAGGGGGGAGAGCAAAAGAAAAGAAAAAGTGTGAGTAGGCTCATAAATAATGTAACTATGGAAGTCACTTTTATTTCATCCTGTGTGTGTGTGGCTGTGTTTTAATCCTCAGTGTATTGCCGTAGAGCTGGTCTCAGTAAAAGAAAATTCAACTGAAGTTTTTTGTTTTGATGACTAAAGAAGTGGGTGAGATGCATTTAGTTTTGATCTTTGATAACAACAGCTACCAACCAAATATCAGAGAGAATGAATGAAGAAGTCCTGCTGAGGCGGGAAGCACACACACACACAGACATGCACACGCACACACCCCATCACACACACCTGGACTAAATCAGTTGCTGTTACAGTAAAACTCAAACCCTCTCTTCATTATAAAGACGCTCGTGTCTGCAAACTAGCCCGCTTGCTCACGCCTTGTTTTATCTGGCACTGGTCCCCGAACGAAAATCAATCTCCAATTCCTTTTAATGTTTAGTACTAAGTCCAGAAAGCAAAACAAAACAAGAGAGTCTCACATTTATTATGGAACCTCTTTTATCTGGCTGGAGGGCAGCCTTCTAATCACGGGAATGAATAAACAGTCATTTACTTTCTTTCAGGGAATAGAGGAGACAGCTCAATCTTCTTGAAGGCCTGGCCAACCAAATGGGCCTCCAATTTGTAAATCCAAACATTAGCAGCTCGTTAATCTAGGCTGGTAATTATTAAGATGTAAAGAAGTTTGTATTGCTGTGTTTATTGATGGACATTATAGGTAGGACCAGAACTACTTTCGTTTTTTTTTGGAAGAAAAATATCTGGCAACTGAGATTAAAAGGTCATTTTAGAGGGAGACATTTAGGAAGCTTTTCAAAATGTGTATTTTCTTGTTTCTCAAATGCTAAAAAAAAATATAAAAAAGAAAGAAGTCAGTAAGCTAAATAACAAAAGTATTTACGATGTCGCTCCATCATTTTGTTCAGGGGTATAGTGTTGGTAAGATCGACAAAAAGTATGGCATTGGTTGAGGTTTTCACATCCAAGCTCAGTAATGTCAATATATTGTACTTGACAGGTACAGTCAGAAACACACAAACACACATGCATGCATACACGCATACACACACATTATGCTGCGTAAACCTAGAGAAAGCTTTTCCTGTACTTTTGTCTTCGTTAGTTACTCCTCTATCCACAACTGTGGCTGCATTTGTATGTGCTTCTTTGCCTACAATTCAAATTGACGGGAGTAGAAAGGACTCTCTATCCCATAAAGGACAGAAAAGGAGAATCTTTCTATTTCTTGTGGTAGAAATTGAGGAAATAGGACGTTTCGGTGCAAAAAACTGAACCCAGCTTTTGGATTTGGAGGGTCTTTCTGATGTGGCTTTTTTTATGTTGCCAATTTACAAACCTAAATCAAAATTTCTATTTAATTCCTACCCTCTCACTTTTCTTGGATTTATTTCACTCAAGAAATTGAAGGGCAAGTGGTGGGGGATTGAAGATGTCTACTTCACCCGTTATCTGGTAATAAAAAAAATTCTAAAATGTGATAGTTTAGAAAGGTACTAGAAGAAAATAAAAGCAAATATTTCTACAATTTTACAGTAAAGAAAGACTTTATAAAGAGAGCTTCAATGTCAGAGGGCAAAAGGGAGAAAAAATTGGTAGATTTGATGAATTGAGAAAAAAGTATTTCACAAACAAATGTAAAAGGTAAATAAACTTGGAAATATTTGCAACATATATAACTAATGTGGTTTTGATATCCTGCATAGAATGAACACTCTTTAAAATTGTTTTAAAAAAGTAGACATCTCGGGGTTGGCCCAGTGGCGTAGCAGTTGAGTTCATGCACTCTGCTTCGGCAGCCCATGGTTCCCACATTCGGATCCTGGGCACAGACCTAGCACCACTCATTAAACTATGCTGTGGTGGTATCCCATATAATGTTAGCTCAGGGCCAATCTTCTACACACACACACACAAAAAGAGGACGTCTCTGCTATTATGTGTTCAATAGAATTATTGTCTATTATTCTGATATACCCAGGGGGCCCTACTGACATCATGGGACAAAAACTACCCGCCAGAGAGTAGACAAGAAAACATGGCAAGGATGAATAATATCAGTGCTGTGGTTTAACACTGATCTGGGTGTAACAGCTGAAGAATAACATAGATGCATATCAAATCACTATGACGTACACTTTAAATATCTTATAAATTTGTTTGTCAATATCTCAATAAAGCTGAAATTTTTTTAAATCTTGTACAATTTGCACATGATATGAAAATACAGTGCATTTTATGATAATCTTCCTAGTCCAGCCATCTCATTCATTTTTTCCTGCTCTATTCTTTATCAGAATGCCCAAAGAAGAGTCATTTCTTCCGCAATACAATACAAAATTGCTTCTTTCAAAAATAAATAAAAATCTTAAAATTAGAAAAAGAAAATATACAAAAAATGAAATTATCAAAATAATTATTTTGCATTTTATGTAATTGAAAAACCGTAAAATGCAGCTTAACTTTATTTCTCCTTAACATTTCGGATCAGTCATCTTAGTTAACATTGTAAGCTTTTTACTTTTGTGCACCTGGTGTAAAGAATGGCCATATGGTATTCTAAATTAATGGGCATTGTTTTATTCTTTTAGTGGCAACATTCTTTCTTAGATTACTAAACTTTTAATACAGTAGAGATCATAATTGTGGAGATTAAGCACCAGATATTTGGTATGTTGATAATTAGGTTTATCAGTTTAGCTCTACTCTCATTTCCACCCATGAGTCCTAGACTGATATATTCTGGTTATAGTGGGAACTAGTTCAAATGTATATATTGCTTCCTGATGGAAAGCACCCCAACTCCAAACATAGAGTTACCTTAGAGCTGACCCTGTAACTAAATTTTCTAAAGAACAACTCTAATCCATAAGGTCAACTGCTTCTGATTATTAGGTACACAATAAAACCAGTGAATCTCAAAGCCCTTGGCCTCTGACCAACATAGATTGCTAAATTGAGTTCACTTATCTGTAATAATATTGTGTGTGATATCATGGCAATGGCATAAAGTGTCCACAACCCTGCAAACCATAGGGCTGGCACAAGCAAGGAAGAAAGAGGTAAAAAACAACCACAACAACCAGTGAGGAAAATTACTCCTCCTTCTAGTATTCCATTGAAATAAATTTGTCACCAAGTGGCCGGTTGCTCATTCCAGGACACAGTACTACACTGAGGTCTCAGAATTGGTTATTGCTGATGGCAATTTTAGCACCAAGCAGTGTAACCTACCAAGTCAATCATAGTGAATAGGAAGTGCACACTTTTGAGCCTGGACCTAACCTCCACTGCTACCACTAGAGATAATTCACTCAAGAGCCGTTTGAACAGTTGAGCTGCTGGAGGAAATTAATTTAAATCTAGAGAGGTTCACTTAGTCGCTGGGTTTATGGAAAGTACTGTCTGAAATGAGATTTTTCCTGCATGTGGATGTATGTGTATGTGTGTGTGTGTGTGTGTGTGTGTGTTTAGCATTCAAATGAAACGCAATTACAAGACATATTCTGAGCCCATTCTCTTTGAGCCTTCTCATTTTTTCTTCCTTGTCCTAAACATCCAGCCAAACAATCAGCCACTGCTCCGATACCTGTATAAAACATATCTTAGTTTATATTTCCACGCAGAACAAACGGACAGTGAAACATTCTTCTTGATGTTCTGCCAACTGGAAGAATCAGTCTTCTCATTGTCTTTCAGGAACAACTTTAAAGAGGGCTGGAATACTGCAAGAGCCGCCCGCAGTCAGTGTCAGCATGCCACACAATACTCTCTACCCCAGACTCAATTTAGTTTTTCCTGTATTCAACTCCCAGGTCAGAGGAAGTCCCTTGCGAATTTAGGTGGGTGTCGAAGAGACAGTAGCAGTGCAGTAGTCAGACACACAGGGGGTAGGAGCTAGCCGCTCATGTGGTATCCTGCTGGCAGGCTTCGAATACTGGATGGTTCTCCACCACTTATGAGACCTTCAGTGCTGTCTTCCCCTAGTTTGGGTGAATCTCTTTTAGTCCTTTTCCTTCTCTTTATCTTTCTTTATTCTCCTTCTAAGAAACTTGACATGATCTTTTCATTGGATTTAAGCATTAAAAATAACACAATTTGCAAAGTTAAGACTGTTTTAGCAAACTTCTACTTTTTACTCAAGCATACACTTCTCTTTAAGACAAAAGACAAAAGTCAGTTATCTACTTAAATAGGACCAGAGCAAGGGAGACAATAAGGAAAAAGAAAATGAAAAATTTACATCAAGCAACAAATCAAAAATTATGTGGTCACCTGTTTTTTTGTGAAGAAGAGCGGCCTTGAGCTAATATTTGTGCCAGTCACCCTCTATTTTGTATGTGGATGCCACCACAGCATGGATTGATGACAAGTATGTAGATCCGTGCCCAGGAGCTAAACCTGGGAACCCTGGGCCTCCAAAGTGGAGCACACAAACTTAACCACTACGCCACTGGGCTGGCCCCTGGTCACTTGCATTTTTAATTCTTATAAGTATAGCTGGATTACACTCCAAAAAAGTTAGAATCAATGAGAGTCAGTAGGTAGCTATTTTTTTTATTATGCCATCTTGTTATTTCATAAGTTCAGCAACATCATCCCCGTGAATATATAGCTGTACATTGCCTCTCTTACAGGGCCATGATACAGGTGGGCCCTATTTTGTCTTTCTATTATGAGTTAGCTGTTTGAAAAACTGTGAATATGGAAAGTGCACAGAGGCCGCTCCTCCTTATTTTCAGTGTGACAAACACCTGTTCTTCTTCCCTCCTCAGTGGCACCAGGGCTTCCCGGGCTCTTTTGTTTAACGAAGAAAAAGGTTCATAATGGAGTCACACTAGACTGTTACATGAGTTAATATTTATTTATTTTCCACACATGCCTTGAAAGGATAAGGCTTACTCTAAAGCAAATAATGTTTACTGAATAGTAGATTTCAGGTACAAGGGCACTTGAGAATTGCATTCTATAGTCACTATTCTTGACCCTCCAAAGTGGAACCCAACTGCATATTTCTGAAGGCACGGTCTGGTAGAAAGATGTGTTGAAAATCAAGTTCCTGGCAAGGGAGAAAGCTACGTCTATTAAGTAATGATTCCCAGCAAGAGTTTCTCCAAGCTGATAAGTAGCTTTGGCTCTTTGAAAGCCTTGTTGTAGTCCATTAGGCAGCATGAGCGTCCCTCAAGGAATAATGCTCACTGATGATCACATTGTTGATACAGTTAAGCTCCCCACAACTAGGGACTTTAAGTACCTATTGTTGTGCTTTTGTCATTTCCTGAAATTTTTCTTTTTTGATGTTTTTCTAAGCATAAGGTTCACGAAAAGGTGAATGTTAATCGCAACATTTGAGAAAAATCCCTTAGCTCATTATGTGTGATGAATATGTGAAAAATAGGCCTAAACCACTGCCAAAAATGTTTCTTGTGACTTTTTAGTTAATTATGATAACTTCTAGAAGTGAAAAAAGAGTAACTTTGAACTTAGTGCCTTTTGTAAGTAACCCAGAGGTAAGAAATCTTGCTCTTATGGATTTAAATATTTTGCATTTTCTTAATTTGCATACCTATTAAATCATAGCTTTGATTCAGAATTATGTTTTTAGCATTTTATTATTAACATAGCTAAGAGTCTGGATAAGATCATACCTCAGAGAAGTCAATGGGGAATTTTCTTTTTTTTTGAGGAAGATTAGCCCTGAGCTAACATCTCTGCCAATCCTCCTCTTTTTGCTGAGGAAGACTGGCCCTGAGCTGACATCCGTGTCCATCTTCCTCCACTTTATATGTGGGATGCCTACTGCAGCATGGCTTGACAAGCGGTGCATAGGTCCACATATGGGATCTGAACCGGTGAACCCCGGGCTGCCAAAGCAGAACGTGTGAACTTAACCACTGCCCCACCGGGCAGGCCGCTCAATGGGGACTTTTAATGCTTAAAGCACCTAAGGACTCTATTTGTGATTAATTAAAAATAATTTTTCCAAATAAATTAAAAGGAATATACAGGGTTTCTATTTGTACATAATTTCCCATTATTTTAAAATCCATTCTCAATAAAGAACCTAGTGCCACATCAATTTAACTTTTATAAATTTTATGCCAAAAAATATCAAAAATGATAATTTTTTTCAGACAGAAAAGTACATGCTCAACTACACTTGCATTTTAAATATTCAATGTTGTATTCATTTTACCAATAATTAGGCTTTTAAAGGGTTAAAGATATTAAATTATGTTCATGAAATAATCTTATATAGTAAGCATGCATCTGACTAATGGTTTTCAAAATAAAAATGATTAAATTGGGGGCTTTTCAACTAACAAAGACAGTTTATAAATTGTTTCTTATATTCTCTAAGGAAGCTTTCCTCAATATATAGAATTAAGCTAACGTCTATATAATTCCAAATGAACTTTAGTTTTTGTTTTAATAATTTAGGGGAGTATGTGTATATTACACTCATAGATTTTGTAATTGATTTGATTCTACTCTGGGAGCATCTGATAGTAGAGATTACCTAAATATTAGCTTGCCCTTAGGCAGAAACTCGTTGAATACATAATTTGTTTTAGCTTTTCAACAACTGCTTGGGCGTTGTGTAGACAGCTGAACACGTGCTCAGCTGTCCCAGTCTCTGCAGCAGCTTTAGCTACTTCAAAGGAAAAACAAATATAGCAACACAATGCAGGATAATGCATTACGCATTTTAGTCTATTGTTTTAGCTTTGGTTGGCTCACTCCTTGCCAAGATCAACATAAAAGAACTCAAAGTTGCCAGTGAAGTGCTGACAGGGAACAAATTGTCATCCTTGGTACCAACATGCATCAGTGTTTGTTTCCCTAAAAGCAGGCTTCTCCTTCTGTCTCTTTCATGTTGGTTTTAAACATGAGGCTGAATATAGACTAATACACTGGAAAATGTGACAAAAAGGATGCTTACACCTCCAACACAGTGCTAGGCACAGAGTGAGTGTTCCTCAAACACTTATAAATGCTATCTCTACATTTTATGATATACCACTGATATGTATTCTCACATGAAATTCATCACAGAAATATTATCACTGCTAATTATTCACAATGCATAGAAACAGTTCTTCATTCCCTATCCACACCTCTCCTTACCTAGCATTGTCTCACTCTTCAAAATTCAGCAGTTGAGGGACTGGCTCCGTGGCCGAGTGGTTAAGTTCACGCGCTCTGCTGCGGCGGCCCAGGGTTCGGATCCTGGGCGTGGACATGGCACTGCTTGTCAGGCCACGTTGAGGTGGCGTCCCACATCCCACAACTAGAAGGACGTGCAACCAAGATATACAACTATGTGCTGGGGGGTTTGGGGAGATAAAGCAGGAAAAAAAAAAAAAAAGATTGGCCACATTTGTTAGCTCAGGTGCCAGTCTTTAAAAAAATACAAAAAAAAATTCGGCAGTTGATCTACTGACCTACTTTTCTGTAGCCATGTCTGGAACATACCTCTCCTGGGCTCTTCACAGAGTATTTGGCTTTGCTTAAAACCAGCTCTGAGAGAACTGTCACTGTGATTTCTTGGGTAAGATTAATTCTTGGACCTGCTGGCCTCTTGGCCAAGTTTATTGCTAATAATAAATCACAGTTGCGCCACCCACTCCTTCTATCGTCTCTCTTTTTCAATAATCCTCAGCAATCTTTCTAACCCTCACTGTCATGATGCTCGAGATTTAATAGGACTTGCTCCTGCCTGAGCCACTTTGAGAACTCCCATTAATTTCATTGTATATGTTCATGCCTATATAGAATTAGTGAAAAGATTCTGAAGCATTAACTCAGGCTGTCAAATTAGTGGAATTTGAGCAGACTTCACATGAAGGGAATTAAACAGTAAACAAATTATTTAAAAAATCATTTATTCCCTAGGGTTAACATCTTCACATGTATGTAAATTTTGAAGCAGGATTATTTCATTTTGAAGTTGTCCTCTCATTCCAATTGCTCATTTATATTGATGTTGACAAGCAGGGCATCCTATACTTCCTGAGTTGTTTTTTTTTTTTTAAAGTAGTGTTACATCTATAAACTTTATAAAACAGATGGCTGACCTCTTTAGGGCTGCCATGGATTAGAAATGTTAGTAATCTATAAAACTCTCTTGTCTGCTTTTCCGGTCAGCAGGTTTATAAACCATGTTGCCTTACTAGCTCTTGACATATTCTTAGGGAAGGAAGTTTTGTCAATCTAGAATTACAAATGTAAAGAGAGTTTCAGATAACAATATCACATAGCTCAAAATAAAAATTTTTATTTTTTACATCTGGTATTTTGGGTTGCCACTTCTCTTTTCCTTTGTTTTACAAAGATCAATCAAAATCCAAATACCTTGGTTTGGGATTTATTCACCCAAAATCTTGCTTGCCTATCCAAATGCAATTTTGACCAACTTCCGTAAGAGCAATCTGTTCTTGCTCAAGTTAAACTAGCAATATACTCAAGGAAGATAGCTACTCACCTCTCCTTCTCTCCTTCTACCCAACTGTAGGCAATCCACCTTAGTGAACCTGGCCACTCAATTCCCCATCTCTGCTGACTGTGACCAACCGGTGCAAATGTAACTTGGAAAGCCTGCTGGAGATTTCCAGGAAGATTTCCCTCCTTTATAAGGAATCAAAGAGAGAGAGAGAGAAATGTGAGAAGAAACAATTATGTCTACCTTCTTCTTCCTTCTTTCTCTTGCATTGCCCTTCCTTGGCTATTTTGCTGGAAGCTTCAAAGCTGCTGCAGCCATCTTCTAGCCGTGAATGGAAGCCATGAAAATAGGAGAAAACTGGCCTTGATAGCATCTGGTGAATTAGCCTATCCAAGAAGGCTCCTACTTTTTTACGTCTATGTTTTCTCATTGAAACCAAAAATACCATTGTTGATACAAAACTAATCTTTAGAGATCAATTAAAGTTGAGATATTCCATGTCTGCACAGAAAAGCCCTCTGTGAGAAATTTTTAAATGTTTATGAAGCATAATGCAGGAGAAGTAGGGTGCTGAGAAATAAACTCTCCCTACAACCTGTGGACACTGTTCTCAGAAATCTACAACCCAGGAGAACTATTCAAGCTTTAATGCTCTAAAGGATAGAGCCACTTACCTCCCATGTGATGCCTGAACATTTGACTCATGCTTTGATTGTAGAATTCATCATGTATTTTGTAAAGAACAACATTTATTTGACTTCCTTGCTAGTCTGTAAGCCAATTGATGTTTTTATATCTGAAGTAGATTTCGTTTGGTATAGACTCAGAAATCGTTGAATGAAGCCAGAAAGCTGTACATATGTAAATATATATTTAAAAAAATCATTTCATAGACTCTTCCCTCCCCAGTTTTAATTACTCATAAAGGGCAGAAGAGAATATATATATATTTCATGTATTTTATATATATATATATATACATACATATCTCAGTATTGACGCTGAAATGCTACTTTATCTTGTCTCAGGATTTAGTGAGCAGGGTTGGAAATCTGCATTATTTTGATAAACTATCACAGGTATTTCTATTGACCAGGCGATTTTGAGAACTGCTTGACTTGTCAAGAAGAAATAGAGAAGCAATGACAAATTGCATCCAGAAACTCTAGTGTTGCCACTAATACATTAATTGAAAAATAAAAGAATGCTCAATAATGAATGCATTCTTTCCAGTGTATCAGATGAACTCTCGTGCAAACAACAACAAATTCAGCAGCTTCAGGTGGCATGCTAAGAGGCCTCAGGACCCTTCTGATTTTCTTTATTATCTTCTTAGCTTTTATATCATTTTCACTCAGCAAGCACTTACCTCTGTCTCAATTTAATGGATTTCCAGTTGGGAAAATGCAATATTCAGAGCTATCAAAAGTGGGTCATTTCAGGGGTATGGCTTGGAAGGTTTCACTTTTAATCCTTTAATCATTGAAATATCAGTGAGAGTGGCTTACAACCCAAGTGACAGTCATACTTGCAGTTTCTCTCTTAGACTGAGTCTATTCAGGGCAAAGTGAACTGAAACTCCATGAGAGAAGAAAATAAGGGCCATTCTCGGCCAGAGAGTTCATTATCATGATATTTTTCCATGATGCTTCTAAATTGTCTTTGTAAATGGACCTGAATTCCTAAATTCTTTATACAGGTCTAGTTCAATTTAGTTATTTGAGATCATTTCTAGAATAAGGATCTTTCAGTGAAGGCCCTTAAAATATATTCAAGTGAATAGAAAGTTTTGGTTACAATACTTTATGCAAATAAATCCTTCCTGCGAACTTAAAAGAAGGTAAACTGAGGAATGCAGCCCTGTCCATGAAGAAGAAAGAGGTCATTGGAATTGGATTCCCGGCCCTGCAAAGCAAATCTTTTACATTTTTCTGAGGCTCAATTTTATAACCTGAAAAACAAGGATCATACTATTTATCTTAGGTGATCATTTTGATGACAGAGAAAATACCTATGAAAAAGTACGTGACATATAGTAAGTAAGCACACCATAAAAATCAGCTGACGTCATTGTAATTTAACATTTACTCTATTTTAAAATTATTTGGTGGAAGTTCCTGCTGGATATATGACTGTGTTATTGCATGTCATGTGACTAAGTTAATATAGAAACCTAAATCTAAAGTGGCAAAAATAATTAGCATAGGATAAAAAAGAACAAAAGAATAACATATGAACTCGGTAATTTTATCTGTTTTTGAAGAATTCATCAAAAGCTCAACCATTATTCTGTAACTCTGTTAATGATTTGAATTCTCTGATAATCATTTTCTGGGTTAAAGCTACTTAATGAACTTATTCTTCTATTTTTCTTAAAATTGTGAGCACACTTAGCAAAATGTATTCCTTTTTGAACTATGGAGCATAGACATACAGGAAAATAGAGCTCCTGACCACACAGCTTATAAACTAATAAAAAAAACTAAATAACAGTTTCATGTATTTTGGAAATAAATAAAAAACTAGTAGGAGAAGTAAACATTAGACACAAACCTGATGGAAAACTTAGTAGAATATCTCCTGTAATTGAAGGAATCACAAAAGAAAAAGCAAGTGTATTGATCCATTAATTATGAATTGGATTCTTAGCAAAAGATAATCAAGTAAGAGATATTGTTGAGGATCTTGAAGTAAGAGTAGAATTTATACAGCCTATATGAGGTAAGATTACATTTTAGGTAGAGAGACAAGCGTGAAGATAAATAAATCCTGGAGTCACAAAATTCTTTGCTATGTTTGTTGAAACTAATACAATAGGCAAGAGCAAGGTTGATTCAGTCCGGGTCATAAGAGACCAATCAAGGGTTAATAGAAATTTATAGAGTGGCTTAAGGTACACTATGATTTTTAAAAAATGACAATGTTTATACACTGATGTACAGAAAAGAAACAATACGCAGATTAAAGAGTGTGTAAACTGAACTATAAAAATTTTGAGGCTAAAAGGCAAATTAGAGATTTGAAAAGAAAATCTTCTTGACATATATTGTAGACGTTTCACAATAAACAGCTTTTAGGAATTGGTAACAATAATCCTTTTTTTAAAAAAAGCTCTGAAAGACAAAATGGCCAAAGTTTACAACTGAAAAATTCACCAAGTAAGACATGAGTTACAAATAACCACACGAAAAATTCACACTGCAGAACAAATTATGTAAATTGAAACAATATAATTTTTTACCTTTTAAGCTGATAGACTAATTTTAATGATAATATGATATACAAATGAAAGTTCAAGGAAAAGGCAATATCATACCCATTGGGTAGGTGAGATAAATTTTTCCTTTTTGAAAAAAAGTTTTGATTAATGCGCATCAAATGGCTCAATAGTTTTGTCCCCATCCCAGCAATACTAAATATAAGAATTTATTCTAAGCAAATTATTATGATAGTGTCCCAAATTTTGTAAAGATGGAATTTTGTAAGGTGATAGGTCTGACTCAAGATACTATTTATATAAATTGTTGAAATATATATGTATATATACAACAATGGAATTATATTTTACCCTAAAATTGATGCTAATGAAAATCTTCTTACTATTAAAGTAGGTTTATAATATATTACATGAAAAAGGCAACTTACAAGATAATATATACCTTATTCAAAACAAAATAAAGACAAACACACATAAATAAGTACACACACACTTGCAATAAAAAAGTCCTTAAATAGATACAAATAGCTCTTTTAAAAACACACAGATGGTGGATGTTTTCATTATATGTTCTTCTTCATTTTCCAAATGCATAGTTTATTCATGGAAGATTTTTTAAGCTATAAAAAGTAAAAAATCGACAGTCATAGGGAAAGCATAAAACAATCAAAATATTGAAATTTT
The DNA here is from genome assembly GCF_037783145.1 of Equus przewalskii. Taxonomy (NCBI): domain Eukaryota; kingdom Metazoa; phylum Chordata; class Mammalia; order Perissodactyla; family Equidae; genus Equus; species Equus przewalskii. The sequence continues at coordinate 28,306,455 of NC_091855.1, forward strand.
TTCCTTATTCACATTAGAGATGATGTATATGGAATTAGGACAATATCCATTGGAATGGAAGTAAAGATGTGAGTGGGAGAGATTATTATAAAATATCCTCCTGTGAATTTACAGGAGAATCTAGATTTGAAAATCTGCAGATATACAACTTGTTGTAACAGAAGATTGTGAAATTTTCTCTAAAACTTTCAGGAAATTCATTGGAATCCAGAATCTATAGGAAGACATCAATCTATAAAGGTTTTTAAAAGTTCGGTACACTGACATGTTATCAGATCAGCCTGGGTGAATACGTTAATTCTATTGACATTTTTAGAAGAAATGGAACAAGAGTTTTACATTCTTGTGTCACCTGAAAGGTTAATATTCTGAGTTCACCACCTCAGTTTACAGACAACAGAGACTCTTGTTCAATCCAATCAGAGTACAAATTCTAATACCTTTGATGTCCTGGTGTCACTGAAGTGGAGACACTTGTGGAATAAAATTTCCCCAAGGGGATCTCAATTAGTCTTCTCAGAAAGCCCTAATAAAAGTCAAAGAAGAATTCTCTAATTGTAAATTTAAATCCTACTGACAGGCTCTTCAAATATGAGAGGTTGTGTTTCCTCGTGTTGTAGGATCATCACGATCTCTCTCAGTCTTCTAGTTCCCATCTCAAAACATACAATTGTCTCTTGCCTTTAATTATATTTGAATGGACATTTTTATAAGGTGATTACCTTAGGATCTTATTTCTTTCCAGGTCTCACCCTCAGAAACACACACACAAAGGACATAGCCCAGACAGCTTGAATTTTCTCAACTCTAATCTGTACATTTCAATGGAAAACAAATTTGCAGAGCAAACTCCCCTTTTGTTTTCAAGTGTGAAGAAACAATGCAGTGAAACCCCACCTTTGATATTTCTCTTACACAATAAGTACTTTTTTTTGATGATAGTGAAATCTGAGCTAGGGGGCAAGTTAATTTTGTCATGGAGGAAATTATCTTGCTACAATAGTAGTGCTAAAGTACAACATCAGGCAAGCTATCCTAGAGATATGGGACAGAAACACTCAACAGACTGAATTAAAATGCTTGCATTGCATGGTTTATTAAATCCATTTGAAATGCAAGCTGTGAGAATCTAAAACAAAGAGATGGGGTAACAGCACACATAGGGTACACTACAGAGCAGCAGGATCATACAAATCCTGGGATACACACTATTCAGATATCTTTTCTCTCTCAGTGTGGAGGGTTCTTGGGGCCAATGACACGCAGATGTCCTACCTGAGGATTGCAAGGGCACATCTGCATGGCCACAGCTGTAGCTCAACAATTAGCTGGCTGAACATCTCTGGATTTTATGTGCTTCTTGGGGAGAGAATACTTGGCACAGAAAGGATGTCACCAATGGGAAGCTTAATTAAGACTTGCTGATTATTGTGGGTCTCACGTGCTTTATGTAAATTTAGTGTATCATAAATATTCAGTGCCTGCAATACCTCATGTATATTCAATGGCTGATGAACATTTAGTGTCTCTTACACTTAGAGTCTCATGTATATTAAGTGTCTTCAGTGTTTCATGCATATTAGGCGTCATTTTGTCCTTTCCTCCCTTTCTGTGTTCATGCATATGCACTACTCAACAACAGGTTATCTATTCTAACTCTTCTTGTGAGTTTCCTCAAACCCATCTGTTTTTTTAATCCTCAACAGCAAGCTTGAATATTCTCAAGCAATACAACCTGTGCACATTACAGATTAAACATAATATTTGCATCTCTCTATGCCAAAATATAAGACAAGACATAAGAAAAAGACATCTTCTTTTTCTTAAAAGTACCTTTAAAAAGTAAAGGAGTCATCTTATACGATAGTCTTTATAGTACAGTTCTTTCTTAATTGCTTTCTGTTAGACAACAAATATCATTTGGAGAAAAAAATTGCCAGAAAATAAACAAATTATCATTAGTTTGGTAAGTTCATCCAAACAATTCATACCTATAAATGCATATAGACACACGTACATATACAAATATGGAGGTGGCTGATTCAGAGCTGTTTTGATGCATAGTAACAATTCTTGTGGGAGTGACTTCCATACGAGACGCCAGTTTAATCATGTTTTTTTCACAAGCCTTACAAAGAAATACAATAAGGCTTACACTGTGCAGATCACAAATGTACAAATGCAGGATGAATGGGGGGAAATGTCAGAATATCCCGGAAATGAGAATTTGTGTACTTGGACAAACATTCTCAGTAGCAACATCATACACAGTTTTAAAAGAGCTGTATCTCAAAAAAATAGAATAAAATGAACGAGAGTATGCTTGGAATTACAGTGACAACAAAGTCAGAAACTGTTTCTAATATTGATGAAGACACTGATGGCCAGGATTCACATTAAGAAGTTAAAAAATTGTTCCATGATATGAAACAATGTAAAAAATTCCAAATTATATCATATAATATGTGATTTTATACGTTACTAAAGAATAAATATTATATAGGTGGACATGTGACTCAAATTTGTATTCTTAGATGTTTACATATTCAAGTTGATCAAAAATATTTTCTTTTTATATCCCAATAATGAAAATGAGGGATTGCCTTGTAGTCAAACTCACCTGAAAATCTAACATCAAAGTATTTAAATATAATATAGAATCATTACAGAACTTGAGAGTAATATGAAAAACTGCGAAAAATGTTTCAAAAGGTGCCACCACTCGCTAGTAACTGTCAATATTTTGCAGTATTTCCAAGACATTTTTCTAAACATATTTATATTTATATAATTAGTATCAAATGTGTGTATATATACACACATATATATGTATGTATTTATGTAGTAATTTTTCACCATGTAACACAACTAATAATTACACTCACTTTGTACAAAGACAAGGCCTGTACCCCACCAGAGAAAGCATGAAAAAGTGGTTTGATTTTTCCTTTAAAATTATAAAAAGTATTGAAAAACTCCACTTAATATTTTATTTGAGCTCCTCAAAGCATGCTACCTTCATAGGTTTATTGCTGTGAATGTGATTTGATTAATAATTTTTCTGGATGACTTTGTACCATATGTATTCTTGTGTTCTAGGTAAACAAAGTCACAGGAAAATTTTACTGAAAGTGTGAAACTAGTGGCCGTATTTTTACTTCAAAAATATTATGCTAAACGCCCTCAGGAAATTTCAGTAAATAAAATTGCTGCTCATAATACATGTTCTATATCTATCCGATTTAAATATATTTTGAAATGTGTCAGAATATAGCCTAGAACTTCAAGTAGTTATAATACTCCTCCTAAAATTCAAAAGAAAAAGATCATCTACTAATTGGTTTAATTTTAATGCACATAAACCACAGATCAAGTGATAATAATCTGTCTTTGAACATCCCTTTTTATTAATAATTAGATCCATCTTCAAATACCATTGTTCTCCTGTTTGAAACTGCTAGCCTCAGGCCATACACTCACATCTGTCCCCAAAGTGTATAAAAAGTGCCTAAAATTCCCAATATCTTCCAAACGCATGTCAGTATACAACTCATTTTGGTTGGTACACATATCAACAGACAGCCAGCCACTCAAAAATAAATGTTATTATTTTCAAACTGACAATGCATGAAATTTGGGTGTGAAACAGAAGGGATATATATTAAAACTCAGTATTCTCCCTCTTCCATTCAGGAGTCCAAGATCATCAATGTATCCATGACAAGGATCATTCTCTCTGGCTTTGGGCCATGACGCAATTCTGAACACCACTAAACCCCATACATTCTGGCAGAACTGCTAGTGTCTGCTCCAAGAAGGTCCAGAGAGGAAAAAATTAAAACTTAGGCCGCAGATGCATCTAACAGAGAAGGAAGAGAAAGCTATGGAAAATGTCTCACTGCCATGAGACTTTGCTCATGCGGCAGCCATTGAGACTGTTTGTCAAGGGTGGCCCTCAAAGGTGTTCAGAAGGAGGACCTGCATGTTGGATGTTTAATCAGCCCCTCATTTCTGCAATATTGAGTTCAAAATTGCTCAGGCACTTCCTCAAAGCTTCGCAGTGAAGAACGGGATTTTTCCTGTAAATGTGGGAGGGATAAATTGTCTGTGATGCTTTGTAAGGAGCTCCTCTAACAACTGCGACTGTAATTCCAAAGTGATGTTTCCAGTAACAAGTTCACGACACAACAAGCAAGTTGAAATGGCCAGTTGATCTCAGGAAGGTAAAAGTGAGATGCGCTCATTTGGTTTGATCACAGGAATTACAGCAAAAATTTATTTCCAAGTACAATGACACAAGTTCATCAGTCCAACTCTCTCTTGTGACATTCCCCACTCCCATCAAGGTGCTGAATATTCTTTTCTGAAAAGAAAGTAAGAAGTGTAAAAATTCACTCCAGTTAATAACATAGAACAATGAGTAACTCCTCTTTATCTCCATTTGTCACCAAAATGTTAAAACCAGGGAGTTGTGGACTAGGAGTAAGCAGTGAGGTGTGTTTAAAAGCATGAACTGAACTTAGATTGATTCAGCTCCCAAATGTTATGGTCACTTGTAAATCATGAAACTTTGAGAAAATGTAGAATTATGCAAAACAGTAGTGCTCAGACCCTCTAATTGGGAGAATTAAATAAGCCTTTTCATGCCGTGTCTTTAAAATAGTGCCTGCCCAGGGGTCGGCCCGTGGTCGAGTGGTTAAGTTCACGTGCTTTGCTGCCGTGGCCCAGGGTTTCACCGGTTCGAATCTTGGGTGTGGACATGGCACCGCACATCGGGCCATGCTGAGGTGGCATCCCACATGTCACAACTAGAAGGACCCACAACTGAAAATGCACAACTATGTACTAGGGGGCTTTGGGAGAAAAAGGAAAAATGAAATAAAAAAAAAAATAGTGCCTGCCCATATGAGGTGCTCAATCAGCATTAACTGTGATGCTGGTGTTGTTTATGCTCAGTTTTCTAGTGTTAACACTGTTTGTATTGTTATGTTGATTAGTGTCATTTTTGTTGGATTACCCAGCATCATAAGTTTGGAAATGTGTAGTCCAGGGAGTGGATAAGTTTCACTCTGCTGTCCAGTCTCTACAATCTCAGTAAACTCTAAAATAAGCTCCAAGCAATATAGCATAATCCTTCAGGAAATATAAGTAGACAGAACCAATAAATCAGCATACCGATGATTTGAGCCAACCTGACCTTGAATGGATGACCTGTCGAGTGATCATTTCAATCTCTGCAACAAGTATGGGTACACAAAAGTCCAAGATAGCCTAGAATTGAGCCAGGAACTACGGCTATGTATGTTGTGTCTATAAGTTGCCGAGATAAAAGTAATCCTATCTGCTGGTCTTTTTTATAGATACAGGCATTGGGCTGGGTTATTATAAGTCAAGGTAACTGAGGGGTCATTGCTAATATCTAGCCCCAAAGAGCAAAGGTCCAGGTGATTAATCACTATGGCTGCACAATGTGGTCACATTGTGCCCTGTTCTCAGTATTAGCAATTCATAAGAATATGACTAATAGTTACAGATTTTCTATTTATTGACCACTTTCCAAATATTTAGCTTTATGCTAGTTACTAACAATGCTGGGGGCAATGTAGATAGCACGGTTTCTCACCAAGCAGCTTACAACCTTATTGAAGCATGTATGTTCGAGAGACTGACCTGAGACCTATTTCAGGAAAAGAAAATTAAAATGTAATTGTCTATTGGCCAAGGAACACACATCTACTTGTGTTTTTTAAAATTTTTACTGGGATAAATTAAATTGTTAAAGAATGTATTATCAAAGGTTTGGGATTTAGGCTATTGGCAGAATGATTTAATAAAGACCCTCTTTGTTTTAAAGCACATAGAAATGCTAAAGGAAAAATTTCTAAAATTTTAAATATGTAAACAAGTCTGAAGAAAAAGGAGATATCTTCAGGTACAAGAAAAAAGCAGAGAATCTCATAGCCAGAGCAGTAAATAAATGTGCAATATGAGTGGGAGTTCCATGGCATAGCAGTCTCAAACATAGGCTAACGCAGCTATTTTTGCTGTGGTGTGTGTATGCATTCAATTTTAAGGTACCTTCTTCATGTTTTATGACTTATTTTTATTTTGTTATTGTGTAAAATATTTTCATTATTCGGAAGTCAAAATTATTTAAAAATATATGTTCAGGGAAGACTCTCTGTCATCCCTATTCCACCCTAATTATACAGGGAACCATTAAAGTAGTCACAACCATTCACTAGTCTTTGGTTTATACTTCTGATACGTACATATGTATACACACACATATATACATATATGTATGGTGACATGTGCACATGCGTACACCTGTCTGTGTGTATGCATGCATTTGTGTATGTTTATGAAAATCACCTGAAGGACATGTCTGTTCTATTTTCTGGACTGTTTTCTCATGAGCCCTGTATTTAATGTCCATGAAAATAATTGTATTCTTTCTCTGCACATCAATTAATGTGGTAAATTATATAACACACTTCTTAATACTGAAATGTCTTTGAATTGCTAGGAAAAAAACCCACTGTCATTATACATTATTTCAATGTACTATTAGCTTCTGTTTTCTAAGAAATTATTTAATACATTGCATTGATATTCATAAATAAATTTGGTCTTCAGCTTTCTTTGTAATGTGTTATTTTTATCATGTTTATGTTTCAAAGCTATACTTACTTTACCTAAAAAACTGAGAACTTTCTTTATTTTCCTGTACTTTGGGGCTATCCTAAATTATATAAGGATTATCTAGATTTTGAAAATTTGGTAAAATGCCTCTGTGAACCCACCTAGACTTGGAGTGTTTTTATGGAGGCAAAGTTCTGTGATAACTTTTATCTATTTCTTACGGGAAAAACTAGACATTTTTCCTAGAATATTATCCATTTTGTGTATGCATAAATATATTCACACACAATTTTATTTTATCTGAAATCTCTCATGTTATTTTAACTTACATTTAGTAGCTATATTTTATTTACTGCATTTGTTTCTCTGCATTCTCTGTTCCTTTTACTTTCTTTTGTATATATTTTATATTTAAGAAAGTTTGCATAGTTTTTCTAGTGGTAAATTTTTAACAATATATTTTATGATCCCTTCCCTTCTTAGACTTCTGTTATTTGATTTCATCATTTTAAATAAAATCTCCCCCAACACCATTTATTATTTACACAGCAACTTATGACTTTCTTCTTTTGCTTTGTCACTTCTCTTTGGCCACTATTCTTTAATCATGTTACTTCCATGTTTGTCTGTCAGAATATACAATACTTACATTCTGTTCTTCAACCCTTGTCTACCTTTTCTTCAATCTTACATCTATGATGAAATATATTAAACTGTCACCAGATGTCTCCAAACGTTGCTAACAAAGACATCATTTGACAAACAAAAATTGATTTAGCACTCAAAGACACTCAATGTATCAAGTAATAAAGGAGATTCTTCAGCAGAAAAAATTTGATACAGATTGAAGAAGTATGATACAAAGGACAGTGATGATCAAGTAAACTGGTAAACATGTAGATCAATCAAAATGAATATTAACACTAAAATAATGTGAAAATAACAATGGCTAATTCTAGAGGGATTTAAAGAGAAGATGGAGCTAAAATATTAGACAATAGTAACAAGGAAATGAGAAAAGATAATTAGAAATAAACTATACAATTGCCTTATATTGTTTGTGAATGTAAACAGAACAATTAATTTTAGCTAGTGATGCTTTCAGTAATTGCAAAAGGCTTATTTAGCCATTGTGGATGACTGTGGCAAGCCTAGACAAAAAATACTCTCCTAGAAAAAATAAACCTGAATGTAAATTGAGTAGGTATCTATCTACAAATTTATGGATTATTACAGAAAGCCTTCAAAGGAATGATATTTATATTAGATCATTTTAATATAATCATTGTTGATGTAATTTAAAAGTCTTTTTTTTGCCTGAAGGATAATAAAAATAACTCAAATTTATGGAATTTTATGACATTTATAAAAATAGTGCAAATACATAATATCATATACCCACATCAACTTTAAAAGGAGGATAGGCTGTCTTTCATGTTTATATATGAGGAATTTAAGTTTTTAGAGAATATATTTTTCAGATCATAGTTAATAATGTATAGAGTTCATTTTGAACTCAACTTGATTGCTCCACACACACACACACTGAAGACTCACTTTAAAAAAATAATGAAGATTAAAGATAACTTTTTAAAAGGTCCATTCAGTAACCACCAAATATCATATTGAATTGAAAGAAGAAAACTATGGGTCTGTATATTTACTCAGGGATCCTAACATTACCCGGAGGACTACAGAACAGTTTTAACATTGTCATTTAGGAGAAATATTGCCATCTTCCCCTAAAACTGTGTTAGAGATGGAAAACAGAATGACAGACACCTTCAGAGCCTGGGTAAACACTTGTAACTTATATTTGGGTTAGATAGCTAAGTCTGTCGTGGAGTAGGTGTCACCAATACATTGGGACATTTTCAGATTAATAATATTGATACTGCAAAATGTATGTCTAGATACGGACCGAAAAGGACAACACATCTAAAGAGTAATTCTAAACAAAGAGGCTTAAATTCAATGCTGTTATAATAGTTGGCAAAGGCTACCAAATTTAGAAGTAATGTGTTGCCTTTTGTAAAATCTGCTGAAATGTTTGAGTTGCCTGATTCAAACAAAAGCTCACAGAAAATCAGAGGGAGTTAGGAGGATGGCAGAGAGAGAGGGGAAAAGAAAGAATGAAAAGAAAAATTCATAAGAATGGTAGTTGCTTTCTGGTTTCTGTTGATGGTTATGCAAATTCTCCCAAAAAAAACACAGAATGTTACTCAACATATTCAAGGCCAAGCTATAAACGTCCCGCAGAGGGGACAGCAGGAGTTCCTCTTCTACGTGGCCAGTGGGACTCTGTGGGCTCTTTGTGTACCTGGTTCCCTTTGTCCCTTTATTTATCTGGCACAGTCTCCAAATCTAATACAATGGTTAGGGAACCACAAGAAGTTGGTCTGGGACAGCCTGATTTACTGTCTAATCCGTTCTTGCTGGTAACCAGAAGCAACAAAGCTCAGGGTATAAGAACTACCAAAACAGCCAGCTCCTACTTCTTCTGAAAGGACACGCTCCAGTTAGGATGCATTCCCAGGAAAGCAGCTAACATTGGTGATTCCCACTCTATGCTGTATTTACTTATTTAAACATAGTGAGTTTTCCAAGGAGAACTCAAGAAAACTCACACAACACCAAGAAAGTTACTTCATTACAGTGGCTTTTAGAGCTTGCCAAAAAGCAACTCACTAAGAAACGTGCTCTGAAGACACACAAAGCCAAGCCCCAGATGAGAAGGTGGTCCCGAGACCACCTGAGACAGGGACAAAAGGAACATTAAAAGTAGTCATCTTTTCTCAGATCTGGACAGTCTCTCCCTCACTCCTTTATCTTGCCTCCTTTTCACTTGGAAAAAATATGTTGATGGTTGCTCCTGCCTGTATTCTTCAAAAAATAGGGGGAAAAGTAAAACCACATTCTGCAATGCCTCCCCCACCCCAAAGGCATTCATTGATCTTTTTTTCCTTTTGCATTCCATTTGGATGATTCTTTAACTTTTTTTTGCCACCATCCAATTTAAACAGTGTTCTAGGATCCGCTACGATCTTTTGTTTAAATATGTAAGTGTTTTGTTATGTTGACTTTTAGATTTTTTTAACAGTTTATATTTCAGAAGGCATTGTTATTACATTATTTTGGGGTATAAAACAGCATGTGAGAATCTCCACGTCTATTTCTCCCTATATTTTGTGCCAAAGCTAAGAGCCAACCATTGATGGTGGTCTGCTATTCATGCAACAAACATTTTACAACTAAAAACAAAACAATCTCAAGCCAGACGAAGGCTGAGTGAGATTATTTATGCAAAAATATAAACCGTGTCTCTTGTGCCATACAATAGAGGTCATCTTGTGGGAAGAAGATTTCTACAACTGTAATGTAAGATGGGCTATGATAAACTTATTTTGAGTCTAACTCGAAATAAGAGTATAGGCATTTATAAAAAAGAGAAATATTTACTTGCTTCAGTAATCAAAGAAAATATGCTTATGAAGTTGGTATATTCAGGCAGATTCAATAATACAACAAGGAAAAATATTTCCTGTATTATTTTTACTGTGAGCTGCCAAAATGGAACAAACATGGCATTGTGCTAGGCACATGACATATGGGTTTAGTTAAATGTCATTATCAATCCTGTGAAGTAGCATAAACTAACTTTATGTACATGAAGATTAGGCAAAAGGGATAAATAACATATAAAGTGTCAATTCCTAATAACTGATAGAATTGTTATTTGAAGCTAGGTCGGTATTACTCACTATCTTTTTACGAATCATGTTTGTTTTTCCTCATCCAGGTCTTTTGAACTGAACTAACATTATATGCCTAGGAAGAGGAGCTGGTGTGTAAAATAAAATTCATAAAAGGAAATAGGCAAATGATTATATCCTGAAAAAATAATATAGTTATTTTTCACATTTTACTCCAATAATAAGAGATTTTATTTAGCAGGACTGCTATAACTCTCTCAATAGGAACACTTCACTAGATTTTCAAGGGCAAGCTGTGCACTTGCTCCATGAGTGTGAAGGATTCTGACAGTGACTCTTTTGGCCTTGTCTTTTTCTGAAGTGTGCATTTCCTGTTTTCACAGAGAAAGAGGCTGACATTTCCTCTTTTTATCCATTTATTTGTCATCAGTTCTATTTAATGTTAATTTACCTTAAGAGCAAAGAAATCTTATGTTCTGTAAGAAAGAAAACTAATCTACAATAGTGGAAGTGGATTCCTTACAGCTTTGCTATTTTCACAGAGAAACCAAAAAAGCAAAGCCTTTCCCAGATCAGTTTCATGAAGAAATAAACTAGAAAAATAGAAGCTATCATATGAAATGTTCAAGGGAATGTTAGTAACTTGCTTTTTGTCTGTGCTATTGTTGAATTGATGATTAAGGATGTCAAATTTAAACTAGTGAAAGCCAATGTTTTATAACTTTTTTTTTATTATTTGTAAAGTATGAGTAGAAAGGGCATTTTTTCTCTTGCCTCCTAGCAATGTATCAGCCTCAGAATGAATGGATTTCTGCCCAGACACAAGTGGGTCATTCAGCTGGTCAACAAGGATGCTTCTTGTGAGAGCAGATTTTTTATGGGGACAGCTGTCTAGCAGGAAGTATATTGCCATGTGGTCTTTTTGAATTTAGGAAAAGGCTGTCAAATACTTCCAGTAATGACACACTTAATTTTATAGTCAGTACTTTTACATAGAAATATATTAATAATAATAAATCTGGACCTGGAATCAAGGTTGCTATAAGTTGGTTACAGACAAGACTAAAGTGTAAATATACACAATATAATAAATGACACCATTTATGTATTCAAGTGGCATGACTTCTAGTCACTCTGCAGAAACAAGTAACCTTGAATGTGATCTCATTTCCTTGGATCTCAGAATCTCAACCTGAAAAATGCTCATACCACCACTTTACAACCATCCCATGGAAGAAATATTTTCTACCTTTAAAGGGGCGTGGAGTGATAGAGTAGTTTCTATTAAACTTGCCTATGAAACCTTACAAGAATCAGATTTTCCCAGGTTACTATGGGAATATAGAGCTCTAGTTCCATTTTCTTTGAGGTGTAAGCATTGACCCTGAAAAAAATATGAAGCATTTTAAGGTGGTCACTCACCATGAGCAGTTGCCATTTTAGGGAATGAGCCCATCTCCTGTTTACAATGGTGTTTAGTTCTTTGTTTGGGAAATCTAACATGATGACTTTCATAATATGGATATGTCTCTCCTATGATGCTAACAGTACTGATATCAACTGGATATATTAGCACATCACCAAAATGGATTTATTGGACTCCATGGTGGCAATAAGAATCATTTACCTTGAAGGAGATAAATTTGTAAATTTTGAGAACCAGATTCTTAATTTGACATTTACTGCCACTCAAGAGTCTATGCAGCCGCTCAGCTGAGATAAAGTGCCATCAGGGTCACAAAACCACGTTTACGTCATGCAACACATCAGATAATTGGCTTTACTTTGATTCAAGTCTTGATCCTTAGCCACTTTTAAAATTCTATTGATCATGCAGATATTTTTAACAATGTTAGGGCCTTGTAATAATATGCCCACTAATTCTTATATCTTGTTGCTAGTTCTCACATTCTGAAAGATGTTGCCAAGGAGCCAGCAGTAGTGAAAACATGTCAGTTGATATTTCTTATCAGTCAAATGTGGACCATTTGCATCCCCCTCTTTCTGCTATCCCCACTTCTATCTGATCAAGTCCATAAACACATAGAATTCTTTCTTTCCTCCCTAATTCCATACAATGACAGACTCTATTGCCTGAACAATCCTGAGCGAATTGTCAGGGAATTCTGGCTCCTGGCTACAGAAGAATCTAAGCTTTATGCCAAAGACCCAGATAACATTAGCAATTTGATGAGACATGGATTTGGTGAACTGACTTCACTATATTGTCCATGGGGTGACTACCCATCCCTATTAGCCTGAGATTTTCTCAAGTCTACCACTGAAAGTATCCTTCCTAGGAAACGTGTCAGACCTAGGCAAGCAGAGATGGTTGTTCACTCTACTTCAGGATCTGAACGAGTCAATAGATTTCAAAGATATTTCATTTAACTTCCAATCTGTATGGGATGGAAAGCCATCAGATTCTGCCAGTATTGCTGGTTCCATGAAATGCTGTCCCTTCATTTCAGTGAAAGCCCTTTCCAGTTCAAATGGACCTGGCTTATGTCTTTCAGCATAGGGCTAAATGAAGAAACTGTTTTGCAAACAGAAGTCCCTATTAATGAATGAGACAAATAGAGATATAAGTATCTGATAAATCAAAGCAATAGTGTGTTTACTGTAGGAAAAAACCCTGTGAATATAGTGAGGACAAGTTATACTGATCTCAACAAGTCTTCTACAATAACTAACAATTTTAACATGAAAAAGTATTATATTGACATGTGATTGATGAGTTACTCATTCAAATTGTGTGGCTTGATGGTTGTGATTGGCTGATCTGACGATAGTCATGATCCTTGAATCGCTCAGCCTCTCTTGATCTTGTGAAATATCTTCTGATCAGCTAAGAAAGCTTTTGTGTGTTTTGAATTTTGACCATCCCTTTTTAAGGCTTTGAATGAACCATGAGAGGTGAGATACTCACTTTCATTGATTTTCTATTTCCTCATCATAACCGAGGGACCTCTTCTAGTCTTTGCCTGATTTATTTATTTACCCTGTAGCTTATTCTGGTCCTAAGAGGGTTTTAGTTTTTATTTTCATTTCTTTTTTTTAATTTTTAACCTGGGGCAAATACTTTATCTTGGATTTGTAGAATAAAAACTTCTGATTGTTCTCCATGTCATTACAGTTTTGAACTGCTTTTTCTTTTCTAACTTCTCTTTATATCTACATATACAGTTGTAACTTCAAAATAGGAGTTGTTCAAGAAATGCTTATAGATGAGATGATCACTACTTTGCTGAAGCCATAGAAATTATTAAACATACCTAGGTCATGTGAAATAACAGATTGAAGAAGAGTCTGGTCTTTTTTAGAGGGGGCACAATATGATACAATGAAAGGTGGGAGATATATTTTCCCCTTCCAGACTATGTGATTACAACTATAGTACTCTACTATTTCCCATTTGTTGAGAATGCTCTAATTCTCTTTCTCATCTAAATAATAAAATGAAATAGATATTATTTTAATGCTAAAAAACTCCATGGTCACTGAGGACTTGGTGGAGGCGTAAATTTTATTTTATATTTAGAGAAGCTACTTGTCATAACATAACAGTTAGGAGCACAGATTCTGGTGTCAGATTCCCCACATTTAAAACATAACTCTGTTACTTACCAGCTCGATGAACTTTGCAAAATATTAAATCTTATTGTGCCTTAATTTCTCATGTGATAAACTAGGATACTAATAATAACCACCTCATAGGAGTGTTATGAGTATTAAAAAGTTGATATATGTAAAGTGCTTAGAATAGTGCAAGCATGAGCAGAACTATATGTGTTAGTTACTATATTTATCATTTTGACCTATACCTCTATTTTTCCAGCTTTGTCTGTACATAAAAGGAAAGCTGTATACCAGGAGTACATTCATTGTCCTATCTTTTTACATCCTTCACTATAGTTTCAGAAAATAACAGTAAACAAAACTGCTTGTAAGAAAACCTTTGAAAGATTAAAATTAATATCCTGAGGGTTAATTATTTAGGAGCTGTTTCCAGTTATCAGATATTAAAATAATTAATATATCTTGTTCCCTAAAATCCAAACATGACGCTTTAATACCTCAAGAAAGGAAGACTTATAACCAGTCCCTATTTGTTAGTCAACTCAACCTGGTAAGTACTGACTTAAGGAACAGACTGATCCCAAAGTAAAAGGAAGTTGTGAATAGATGTGTCTGTGTGTCTGCGTGTTTAATATTGTGTGTGTGTGTTTAATGTTCTTCTGTTCTTAAGACCTCCGTTCTTAAACCTTGTGTGTCATCTATACTTTTTTTTTACTTGCTTGTCATTTGTTGTCAGCTTAAAAAGCAAATCCACCTGCTATTTTACCCTTAAAATGAGTTTATTCTGCAATAGCCAAAAGAATTGCAATTTCGGGTGTGCTTCCTATGATAAACCATAGGCAAATATGTGAAACAAAGGAGGGGAGCTTGCTTTCATGGAGTAAAAGGGAGAGCAGGGAGGGACTGTTCCAAATGAAAGATTATTGGGGGGAAATAGCAATTCAGAGTGGCCACAACTTCTCATTGGCTGAGCTGTTGACAGGTAGGGAGAGAAATCTTCCTTCAGTAGTAAAGTAGTTTTATTTCCTGTCAAAGATGCAAGCCTTGGTCTCTTCCTGTTTGGTGTAATGGAGAACGTATGACAGTGTGTGAGAGCTCCCCTTACAGGCCTTCCCAATTTCAATTTAATTAAGGTTTCTGTCATTAATTTCTAGAACGTCTAAAAATACAAACAAATTCTTAACAGTTTTCACTTAATTTTTATTAATCCCAGCTTTTTTATCTGTAAAACAGAGATAAGGCCTATTTTATGAAAGAGATGATGAATATAGAGCAACTTGGAGAGAGACTGGCCTAGGAATGTTTGATATTGGCAACTCTCCCCACCTACCTCCCACTAAGTGTTCAGCGCCTTTGGTTTGCTGACTCAAGAATTGCCTCTAGTAGAGTCCACTGCAATCTCCAGGACCTTATTTATTTATTTACTTATTTTCTTCTCCCCAAAGCCCCCCAGTACATAGTTGGATATTCTAGCTGTGATTGCCTCTGGCTGTGCTATGTGGGACGCCGCCTAAGGGTGGCCTGATGAGCGGTGCCATGTCCTGCCTGGGATCCGAACCGGGGAAACCCCAAGCTGCCAAAGCTGAGCGTGTGAACTTAACCACTCGGCCACAGGGGTGGCCCCTCCAGGAACTTATTTAAATTTTCCCATCCTCTTCTCTCACAAACGTGAGAATTTCACTTTAGACCACACTCAACTTTGAATTCCAGGGTTACCTTCAAAAAGACTTCACTCTAGACTTGCCTCAAAATTTGCTTCTACTTTCTGTCCGTACCACTCTCTACTCTCCATTTTCTTTCTTTTCCAAATAATCGCAATAAAAATGATTTCTAAATATCAGAATCAAAATTTTTATATTTTCTGAAAATTACACCTGAGTGAATCTAGATAGAAAAAATTTGAATTCAGATATAAGAATTGTGCAAAAGGGTATCCAGCATTTGGAGAGAGATTACACTGTTGCAAATGCCAGTAGCATTTAGATATGGGAATCTAATTTTACATTGAATTAAATGCTAATGTACACATGTGCCCACACACATACACACATCGATACTTTCTATTCATGTTATCTATGCCAAATTAATATAAAATGAAGCTTTCCTTCCTAGAAGATTCAACTTGCTGTTCATGCTTGAGTTTGTAGAAGGGAAAACAAACAAAAGAACTAACAGCCATCTAGAAATTTATTGGAAAAAGACTTAATCAGAAAATCAGACATTTGTGTATCTTTGGTATCTATATTAGAAGTAAAGAATCTGCTTTGTGAAAGAAAACACGCTGAATCTCTACTGTCTGCATGAGTCCAGCTCTATTGCTAACCATCACTATTCACTAAGAGGATTTTTGTAAACTTAAAGAGTGTTAGTTTAAGAGTGAAAATACCCTATGCAGACACACAAACTTCAAGTTAACAAAAATATCCTGTCATCTAGAAAACAAACTCTGAATTGAGACACTTGGGCTTTGTTGAAAGCTCGTGTTTTGACTGTTTGAACATTTCCAAGCAGTTGAGTCACTTGTTCCATAGCAGCACTTCTGCTGCAGCCTGGCTTCCTTCAAGTCCAATGCCAAAGATACACCCTACTTAAACTTAAATCTTACGTTAAAAGATACACCCTACTGGATGTTGTTTGCATAAACAACATTCCAAACCTACTTTGCTCTGATGATAGTTTGGTATGTGTTAAGAACATGGTTGAAAGTTACTTCAACTCTGCTGTGGTAAACTGTGCTCCGTTTCATTCTAGAGACAGAATGGAACGTGGTCTTTTATCATGTGCCAACAGTCACATTCAATCAGCGTTCCGTTGTCACTGCTTCACCTTAGGAACAAAACTAAACCCAAAAAAGTAGGAGAAGAAGAAAGAGGAGGAGGGAGAGCGGGAGGGGGAAGAGGAGAGGGAGGAGAGGAAGATGGCAAAACAAAATACACACCATCAAAATGCTTCTCTGGTGTAGCAGGTGACCCTCCTAGAAGTCATGTGTCTGACATTTTTCATTGAACAGAAATTGAGTTTCTCCCCCGTTTTGCTTGCTTCATTCATGTTTCCTTTGAAAGAGATTTCAGGGGTTGTAACACTGTGAAACTATTTCTTGGGGATCAGTTGAGATTCGTAGTTCTATGATTGACAGCAAACATACTCTTCCACATATTGAGAAGGTTCATTTTCCATTTCCTTCTTTAGGCATTATTCAAAATCAGTGAAGAGGGATGAAGGATAAAGGACCTTTAGTTCTCTGTCAAGAAAAACCACCCTGATATTTTATCTTATTTATAACATTCATGGGAAAAAGAAAAAGAACAGTCAGAAGTTGCAGTCATAGTTTTCCATCATTGAATGCCTTGCTCTACTTTGTGTCAGAGAAATGATTTTAGAAATTCTTAGAATCAGTAGATTTGAATGATCTCACTCTCTACTAAATGCAACAAAGAAACCAGAGAAAAAAGAAGAATTAACTTGAATTGAGTACAGACTGTAAACAAGGCACTGAGTAAAGTGTCATGTATACATTAATTTCATTTATAATTAGCTCCCCATCTCTGAACTGAAAATTAAGCTATGTGTTCTGTTTATTTATTTTCGAAGATGGGATTCCAGTGATTCGAGATGCATAAAATAAATTACAAGCTCTGGAATTTCTAGCATGGTTTAGTTCTGGGCCTAGCACAATAGAGAATAAATCCATTACCTGATTACATCCTCAGGTAATAGATATACTTAATTGATAATCTGTCAGTTTTATAATCTTATAATCTATTTGGAAAAATAAGATTAACAAACACAGAATAAGTAGAGAACAATAGAGCATCAGCTTTGGAATGTTGGTTAAATGGACTTTGTGAGCTCAATGATGGGAGAGATCAATGTGTTTTGATATAATGAAAAATAAAAAGGAAAAGTGTCCTTGAGATGAGGTGAGATATGAACAGAGCCTGAAAGAAGCACAAGCATGCTGGGGAAGGATTATGATTGTTTAGATCCTCAGATGCTCCAACTATAGGAAACTTTCCCTCTAGTAATACACCAAAAGTTTGAAGGGTCTATTTGTGAAGGAAAATAAACTTCTTTCCCTTTGGGCTGCATAAGCAGAAGTGGGCTGGATTCTCCAAACATGAGCTAAATAATTAGAAATTTTAGTGGAGAAAACAAACCTGCTTGGCACTTGAGGAACGTCGGTCATATTTAGTCTTCTGCAACAGAAAGACAGATCAAGGATACTTATCTGTGCACAATCCTAGAGTCCAAAACAAAATTCCACTTTTTCTAAATTCTTAAAAACACAAGAAACCTTCAGAAAGCAAATGAGTAAATGAATTAGAACGGCATCATCTTATAGTCAGAATCCTAAGCTAGAATCCACTGTAGCAGATTTAAAAATAAACTATTTGCAAAGCTTTGTGTTTACTACTATTACCAACAAACTAGTTGGAGCACACCCAACGCCCCTCTGACATGCCGTGTGTCTGAACACTGCAGCTGAAAACCACTCTGCTCCGAATGCCACGTGTCACCTGTTTGGGCAGCTGTAAATTTCATGAAGTGGTTGAAGTGAGAAGAATTTCATCTCTGTGATGTTCCTTTGCCAGTCAGAGGTGGTCTGCATTCCACACACAACTACACAATCAATCCCCTTTAGTCTCAAGCGACTAAGAGGGACATATGAGGAAAACCCACAAAGATAAAGTCCTTTTATCAAAGGGCAAAGCCTTCCTAGCAATACATTTTGAGAGAAGTTATTTTTCCCATCAATTCAGAAAAAATGGCTGAGGGTGGGTAGCTTAAAAAATACCCCATTATAGTGTATCAAGAGAAGGAACAACACTGGTAAGTCAGAGGGACAGAGGTAAAAGAGTTCAGTGACTTGAATTGACACAGGTAAGTAAAATAGGCTTGGTTAGACTATGCCCACAGAAAATTAATAGAGCATGAGATTTTTCTAATCTGAAGTAAGACAGCTCAATTAGGGGACTACACTTGCTACTCAAAGTGTAGTCCATAGACCAGCAGCAACAGCATTAGCTGGGAGCTTGCCAGAAATGCAGACTGCCAGGCACCTCCCCAGAGCATCTAAATTTGAGTTTGCATCATCGCAAGATTCCCCAGGTCATTTATAAAGTTTTAAAATCACTATCTTAGAAGACTGGGAGGTTTAAGGAGTGTGATTATAGGGCAGATGGTTAATGAGAACATAAATCCTTGAGGGAGGAAGAAGAGTTCTGGAAATTATGTGAAGTGGTCAGAACTGTCCACGAGAACATGCCAGAACTCTCCAAGGGGGCTCCCAGAAGCTATTGTTTGAGTGAGTGATCAGGAAAGAAAGGCAAGCTTTAAAGTTTCATTGGGAAACAATTAAAGCACCAATCAGATGCAAAAAAGAGGTAATGATAATATCAATACCGGCAGCTATAGGAGAATTTCTTGTGGTAAAAACTTAAGCAGACATGAAGAGTATTAGATAAAATTTGGGATTTCCTATAACGGTGTTATTCAGTATATTTACTTTAAGTCCACGCTATGGGCTGGGCATTATAGTAGTTGTATCTGATGAGAAAGACCAAGCCTGCCACTCTGGGGGCATTTAAAAGGCATTTGGTTTTTGGTCAGAGAATCAATCACAATCAATATCACAATATGGAATAGGAGTAATAGACCCAATATCACTATCTAGGCTTCTAGTCACATGGCAAAGAGAGTTTGCAAATGCCTTAGGGGCAGACATTTTTGCAAGAACAAGGCCACACGTGTTTTATGTTGTAATTTTGTGTGTGTGTGCGTTCATTTGCAAATTTGTATTCAGTTTGTCCACACCATTTTGGGTCATCTCAACATTATTTCTTGTTGTTTCCAGATTCCTAATTCAGAAACCAAATCCAACCCTCACACTTTGAAAACTGCCGAGAGTGGCTCCAGCAACCATAGTTCTAATCTAGTCTTCCCACACATTTGATTGGACCAAAGGTGGGATCTTTACTCAAACGGTCCTATAGGATTCTCTCTTCCGGAGATATAACCCTAAGAAAAAGAGGTAGCTACATGAGGGGCCAGAACTAGGAGGCATGTAAACTTGGAGATTGTTGAGTGGCCATCGTCTACCATGTGCCTGGAGAAGAGACCAATAGGGCAGAAAGAAGCAGACACTAGAGATTATGCAGCCTTTCCAAGTCTGCCTCAATGCTTTCTTCAGGTTTGGCTCCACTCCATGCCTTTGGAGTCTATAAAAGAAATACATCCCATGATGAATTCTTTCTCTTAGGCTGCTGATATTAATTCCTTAAATTACTTTTCACTGGCTTTGGTTTCACTTGCAACAAAAAGAATCTTAATCAAGATGCCCAGTGGCTATGCTGTCATGATCATAACATGAAGACAGCTGGACCACTAGTCGGAAAAGTGACCAATTTGGAAACCGGTACCCACACCCTGTAATGTTCAAGCACCTTCTTCTTTAAAAATGTATCTGTTGTTAACTTTGACTGAATACACCAGGCTGTAAAATCTTACAATCGGTGTTCGTTCTTCGTAATGACTTTATGGCTACATCTCAACTTATTTGCAACTGGTCAAGAACAATGGAACCAATTTCCTTTAATGCTGTTCTTGGCTTTTGCAGGTCCAGTGTTTCAGAAACTTCGGGGTGCATAGCAACCTGTGGGGTCTTATAAAAATCCCAGAGTCTCAAGCCTCACCCCTTTCATATTGAATCAAAATCTGGGAATGCATATTTTAACGCAACCCTTGGAGGATTCTGATTCAGATAATCCAGGGAACTTACTTCTGGAAATATTTTAGGCTGCACTTCATCACTCAGAATTGTTCATAACAATAATTTAAGAAGCTTTTTCAAAGTACACAAGCTGAGTGCCACCTCAGAATTGCTGAACAGAATTTTGTCCAGCATGTATTTGCACAAGATCCCCAGGTGATATTGAAGCACACTTCCAGTCAAGAATGGCCGATTTGAGGCACTCAAGCATAATTGATTCAGCTGTGCAGTGAAGGCAGCATCCTTTCATTTAGATCTGCTCTGCGACACCAACAGTTTTCGTTCAATGGCCACTTTCAATGTTTAAAATTGTTCAAGTCCAAACTACTCAGACTACAGCTACGTTGACCTAATTTAAAATCAACATTTAAAATACTGCCCTTCCTTTATCCTCTAATCAGAAGTGCATTTTCCTAATTTGGAAGCTCGCCTACCACTGTAATTTAAATGGTAAATAACTGGAGATGGAATTCACTTTAGATATATGCTTCATTTATTTACTTCACTTTGCAGTATATCAACATTCTAAGGAAAGCCAAAAATCTAGACTTCTCCAAACTAGAAGAAAATTGTATTCCCTCTGTCCTACTTCCTGCCACTTGTTTTTTAGAACTTCTTGTCTCAAAAGATAGACAAGATCTTCTTGATGTCAGATACCAAGATGAGAGCAAGAAATCAAAATCCGCAACCCTTTTGAATTGCAAAATTTAGCCCCTTAAAAATTTTCTTGTGGAACATCGTCAAAGGATTTTAATGAACACAAAAATGTCCAAATTTCTGCAAATAGGCAAAGTGCGTTGCCATTTGTGTGCAGAATGGATATACCCTCTGCAGCTTTCTATTATCGCCTCAACTTATTGGCTTTTTAAGGAGATTAGTCTCCATCATTTCTTTACAATTGATCTTTGAGGCAATCCCTGCTACAGAACTAAATACAGTGGTGCATAAGGATATGTACGTGCTTGCATGTCTGTATGTGTGTGTGTTGTACATAAGTGTGGATGTGTAAATTTCTTTTTTTCAATAATTTTTTACTATGACCAAAACCAAACAAATAAATGAACAAATAAACTAGAAATACTTTGGCTATCCATGAAGAGAGAAATGATTTGAACATTTTAGTATATTTATTTCATGAAAAAACATGCTGCTATTAAAAAGAAAGTAATATTTGCAGTTATTGACCTAAGAAGATAGTTCAATCTGAAATATTAAACATAACAAGCAAGCTACAGAGTAATGCATGCAGTAAAATTGTTAACCAAATAACAACAACAAAATATAGACTCATTTATAAGCCTGTATATGCTTATTTGTGCGTAGAAGATGGGCGCAAGGATATACACATTTACTTGCTACTTCAAGGAGTAGGATTGGAAAGGAATAATATCATCCTTAGGCATTTCTACGGGGTTTGATGGTTGCATGGGCCTGTACTTATATTGTACTTTCAAAAAATGTGACACACAAAAAAATAAAAAACTGTAGACCAAGAGAGCAAAATGGGACATGAAGATAAATAAATATTCCCATAAAAATGAATAAAAATAGCTAACAAGAATAAAAGATTGTGTAATACTAATAATTAAAGATGCAAATTCAAGCAAGGAAATTCTATTTTTTACCTCTTAAATTGGAACACATTAAAAAAAGATAATTCTCAAAGCTGATTAAAACACTGTGAGAACAGAACTTTTATACAACGCTAGTATGTAATTTGGAACAATCTTTCTGGAAATCAGCTTGAAAATAGATATTAAGTGCATAGGGATGTTAATATCTTTGACTTAGTGGGTCCCCTTTTAGGAACTTATAATAAGTAAACAAGAAGAAACAAGGGCAAGGGTGTGTGTAAAATGATCTTTACTATAGTTTCCTTAAAAATTGGCACAAGTGATCACACCATCCATGCCATTAAAAAACATCCAGGGGCTGGCCCGGTGGCACAGAGGTTAAGTTCACATGTTCTGGGGTTCACTGGTTTGGATCCCAGGTGCAGACCTATGTACCACTTGTTAAGCCATGCTGTGGCAGGCGTCCCACATAAAATAGAGGAAGATGGGCACAGATGTTAGCTCAGGGCCAGTCTTCCTCATAAAAAGAGGAGGATTGGCAGTGGATGTTAGCTCAGGGTTAATCTTCCTCAAAAAAAAAAAACAAAGAACCCATGGGGGCCAGCCTAGTGGTGTAGTGGTTAAGTTCACATGCTCCACTTCAGCAGCCCAGGTTTCACAGGTTCAGATCCCAGGCATGGACCTAGAGACCACTCATCCCAGCCATGCTATGGTGGCATCCCACATACAAAGTTGAGGAAGATTGGCACAGATGTTAGCTCAGCAACAATCTTCCTCATACACACGAAAAATAATAAATAAATAAACAAATAATCCATAAATGCTTTCTTATATTTCTCTCCCTCTCCATCTCCTTCTCTCATCCATACCATCTCTTGAGAGCCAGTCCTGGTCACTCCATCTTTCCCCAGATGGAGGGACTAGAACCTTCCCAAAGGAGCCCCCTGAACAGCTGGGCTTTTCTCATCTGACCACCTTTCTTCAGGGAAACAACCCCAGCAGGACACATTTGTTGAATAAAATGACTAGCTCTACACCAAAGGAAATAATCCAAGATGTAAAAACATGTAAACTGTGGTTAGGAGAGTTGTCAACAATGGTTTTTAATGTCTTTTTCTACTTTTCAATATTTTACCGATTTTCTAAAATGAATATGTGCTGACTTTATAATATAAATAAAACAACAAGTTTAGTTGTTAAATATTTGCAATCCTCTTCAGAGGTCTGCTGCTTTCTACAGTTTGTGAAAAGAACTTATTTTAAGATTAATCATCTGTAATTTGTAAAACCAAATAACTTGGCCCTTACAGGTAGATTCAGACACTTGCAGTGAAGTCTCAGAAAGTCATTCTAAAATAAAAATGTTGTAACTGAAGTATATGCACAGGTGGTTCTCCAGGCTGCTCAAAAACAGTGGTTCCTCATTCTTTCTGGATCAAGTACCCCCTGGAGAATCTGACTAATGGTATGACTCTCTCTCCCAAGAAATAAATATCTGCGCTTTGTGTTAGTCACTAGGGCTGCCAAAACTAAGTACCACAAACCGGGTTACTTCAAACAGCAGAAATTTATTGTCTCGCAGTTTTGGAGGTTAGAAGTCTGAAATCAGTGTCAGCAGGGCCACGCTTCCTCTGAAACCCATAGACGAATCCTGCCTAACTTCTGGTAGTTTGCCGGCCATCTTTGGGGTTCCTTATCTTGTAGATGCCTCATTCCAATCCTCCCTGTGCACATGTCATTCTCCCCATGTCTTCACATGGTCTGCCTCTGTGTGTTTCTGCCCCTGTGTCCAAATTTCCCCTTTTTATAAGGACACCGGTCATATTGGATTGGGGCCCACTCACTAATGCTCATTTTAGATTGATTGCCTGACCAGAGAATCTGTAAAGAAGGAGCTAAAATTCTGAGGTACCAGGGAGTAGGATTTCAACATGTCTATTTTAAGGGGACAAAATTCAACCCATAACACCCACCCAAATATTTTATCATCCAATACCAGGGCATAGACAAAGGGCACTATTATCATGTCTCTGGCTCCCAGCTTAAGGACACAGTTCTGAAGATCGTTGGAAAAACAGTGTTCCTGAGCAGTTCCTCTCACCGAATCAGATAATGAAGTTTCCAAACGCGAATCAGATCAACCCAAAAGGAAAGCTCTTGCTTCTGGCCAACTTCTTCCCAGTGCCTCGCTTGGTACCAGCGCCACCTGCCAAAAGCCTGTGGCTTCTCTCCTAGCCCCAGGGTCACATAGCTCCTTCACCTGCCCTCTAAGAGTTTTCAGAACAAGAATAACAAAGGGTGTCCCAAGCCTTCAGCTCCTCCCAGGTCTGGGGTGTCTGGGGTCCAGACTGTTGTTGGACACAGTGAAAGCAGCAAGCGCTGTGGGGGTGGCAGTGCTCATGTTGGCTCTGCAAGGTCGGCTCAAGGTGGGTCTGGATATTGAACAGTCCTGTCAGAGTTGTCACCCACACATGCCAGGAGTTCATGGCAGGTGTGGTAGCCAGAGACACTTCCCTCCTCTGTGAGTGGGGGCCTGGGAGCCTGCATATGTCCCACATCCACCCCTGTTGCACTGTGTGAACCCAAATATATATTAAACTCTCAAGCCAGCACAAAAAAAAATGGGGCCAGCCTGGTGGCATGCTGGTTGGGTTCACTTGCTCCACTTCAGCAGCCCAGGGCTCATGTGTTCAGATCCCAGGTGCAGACCTACACACTGCTTATCAGGCCATGCTGTGGCAGCATCCCACACACAAAAGAGAGGAACATGGACACAGATGTTAGCTTAGGACCAATTTTAGTCACCAAAAAACCCCAAAGAATGTTGACTGGTAAGCTGGATCCAGGAGAGCCAACGATGCAGTGAAGCCCAAAGGCACCCTTCTGGACAATTCCCTGCAGCTTGGGGAGGCCGATCTTTTGGTTCTAGTCAGACCTTCAGCTGATTGGATGAGGCCTACTCATATTATGGAGGGCAATCTGCTTACTCAGCGTTCACTGATTTCAATGTTAATCTCATCCAAAACACCCTCCAAGTTGACACATAACAGTAACCAGCGCACATACTAAGTAAATCTTGGACATTCTTTTAAGTCACTGTGCTTTAGGGAGGTGACCATTCTGGCCAGGAGGAGGAGGGTGTTAGAGGCTAGCAGCATTTTCTGTGAAAAGCTGGAAGGAAAATGAAGGCTGCACTTGGGGAAAAGAAAGTAAAGGGTGGCACTCCAAGATTGGAATAATTTTTAAAAAAGAGCACCTAGATTTGAGATTTTAGGATACAAATAGAAGCCAGAGGGAAGCTTGCTTATCAGGAAGAATCTAGTAAAACATTTGCAGAAATCTTGAGGAGGCAGCAATTACACTGTGGCAAGAGATTGCCAGGGAACTAAATTATTTCCTCTTCACAATTTCAGCCCTCCACGAATCCTTTATGCAATAACACTACCCATCAAGGGCAATATAGATCTTTTAAGATTAGGGTAACAAGGGCAATTTCAAGGAATTGGAGAAGAAACCCTTGGGTTAACATAGCAATTTCTGCACCAAACTGTGTCTTCACTAATCAACGGTAAGTAACCAGCTAATGTAGTTATGAAAATCAATCTCAAATGTGCCTCTTACGATTTGGATTACATTTAACACAGTGCTATATAATTAGCAGACATTGTTGACTGTGGATTGAACATGTAATTGACTATTTGATATTACAAGTGATAGTACTGGCCAAGAAAAATTTTCCAATAAGTTCAGTAGCACAGGTCCATTTGCTGTATTTTTTTCAGTTCTGCCGTTTGCATAAAGTAGGCACCAACATAGCCAATCAAAACTCCGTTGAAGGGGGCCGTGGTTAAATGTCCACATTTTCCACTTCGGCAGCCTGGGTTTGCAGGTTGGGATCCTGGACACAGACTTACTCCACTCATCAGCCATGCTGTGGAGGCATCTCACATACAAAACACGGAGGAAGATTGCTACAGATGTTGGCTCAGGGCTAGTCTTCCTCAAGCAAAAGAAGAGGAGGATTGGCAGCAGATATTAGCTCAGGGCAAATCTTCCTCACCAGGGAAAAAAAAAAAATTGTTGAATTCTTGAGGTAAGACTGTCATAGTCTTTTAATTAGATTCTCTTCACACAGCCCTTTCTGTGAACATATTTTAAGACTTTTCCCCTTATCACATCTGTATTGTAAATTAATAGTTAGCAACTTCCCTCATGCCTTGAATTAAAATATATACCAAAGAGAATCAGTATTGGAATAGCTAGATCTTCCAGCAAACTGTCAAACCAACATTTTGAAATACTATCTCTGGGAGTATTTTCAGACTAAGAAGACTTTTTATGGGTGGAGCAATATATATAATAGTCCTTCTCTCTTAAGGTGAGATAAATTATATTATTTGGAGGTTGTTCCTTGCTAAGAACAGTATTCTTTGGGAAGTTATGTGAATGCTTGAGTCAGTGTGTATGTGCATATGTTGTAGACACATTAATGTTGACTTTTCTTTTCAGAAAATATGATAATAACTACTTATTGAGCTTCTAACACATGACATACTTACATTTCATGAAACAATGTATGTAAACCAAACTGCAAGGTGCTATTAAAATGTGTGTTCTCTCTAAATTTAATCCTCAGTGGAAATCCATGAAGTGCTATTTTCCCAAATTATGAATGAGGAAACTGAATCTCAAAGGAATTAGCAACTTTTCCAAGATCCTACAAGTCTATTCGCTTACAAAGCCCATGTTCATCCCACTAGACCAGGGGTCAGATGAATTCAGGCCAAATTTGGCCTGTTTTTGTAACTACCATTTTTTGGATCACATCCATGTTCATTCATTTACGTATGATCTATAACTGCTCTCACATTGCAATGGCAGTGTGGTAGTTGGAACATAGACCATGGGCTGGCAAAGCCTCAAATATTTACTACCTTGTGCTACATAGAAAAGTTTGTTCACTCCTACACTAGACTATGCTGTCTGCTTCATGCTTGGGCTTTATCAATTCATAAGGATATGTCAACACAAAATAACTGATAACCAGTCTATAGATAAGAGAGACAAGGTAAGTTTTACTTGAGGCAAACTGAGGATTATAACCTGGGAAGGTCTTTTCCAGAAAAGAAGAAAGCATTCCGGAGAAACATGGTTTTCAGTACAGTGTTATATCTTTTTAGAACAAAGAACATAGATTAAACACACCCCAGATACGTATTCATCAAAGTTTCAAAGAGGCCTTCAGTTGCAAATTAGCAGATCAACATGACCCTGATGTCCAGAAAGGAACTAATACTGCGTTACCAGCAGAGAGTGGGAGAGGAAGCACCCAATTTTATCCCAAGACAGTGCATTCTTTACTGTAATGGTTAAAGCAGATGCACAATGCATGTTTGATAGGCCAAAGCCAGGCTTTTTTGGTTCAAGCCAAATCAGTTTTGAATCAGAATGGGTGCCCATTATACCCCAGTATGTGAAAATCTCTTGTCAAATATGACTAGACTTTTCCGTTAATATAATCGGTAAGGCAAAGAAATAAGATACAAGCTTTTGTTCCTGTTATAATTTCTGAAATATGTGATAAATAAGGTTTATCCATTTCCACTTCTTTGGATTCTTTGTTGTAAAGAACAGAAACTAAAGTCAAAAAAGTTTTTAGGTAGGTAATAGCTCCCAAACAAAACAAAGACTGGAGAACAAAGCTTTCAAGATGTCAAAGACGGTGAGCTCTGCTGAAGCCCTGGCTACAGGACTCCTCTGTGGGGCACTGTTTTTTATGCTATCATCCCAGAATATTCCAGCACAGCATCCAGGGATGAACATTGCTGCTCCTGTCCATACTCCACTCAGCAGGAGAAAACTTCTCCTACCAAGCCTCCAGATTTGAGGCCAAGGCAAGGCATAAGAATGTTTGTATTTGGATAACACAACTCTCTAGTCACCAGGAGTGCAGGAAAAGAGCATGTATGTCCACCATGACCATTTCCATCAGTGTCTGTAGGGAGGGGCAGAAGATAACCATAAGATGTGTCCAAAATCAGAAGGAGATCCAAATGCCGAGCAAGAAATTCAGCAAAAGTGCATGATACCATCCCTTTAACACCCTTCTTGACCTTTCTAAATATCTACTGGTTAAAATACAAATACTCTCCCTTTCTAGCCTGTGGGTACAAATAATAAAGTGTTACTATTATGCCCAACATTTGATACTGGTGGAGGTAGAAGCTCAGTACCCACACAAACACACACACACACACACACACACGTACACACACACATTCTTCCAGATTCTTCCCTCATACAGTTCCATAAGATGCCCCAGGGTATCATAGTCTATTCATGAGCAAGTATATTATCTTCTCCTCCAAGTGGTTACAAAATTACCTTAGCTTCCTCCTGTGCTGATGTTTCATAACCCCTCAGTGTCACGATTTTTCCCACTAGGTTGCTCTAAGACATGCTCCCTTCACTTTGTTCCTTCTGTCAGAACCATTTTCAAATCATCAATCCATGCCCCCTTGGCTGCCATCTCCATGGATGCCATCTGTCACCTTGGGGCCATGCTCCAACAGCTCCACTCAAGCTGCCACCAGCATTGTTGAACGTCCTGCTCTGTAGCCTCCACTTACAGCTCCCTCTAGCTGTTGTTGTGTGGATACTCAGCTACTTGCCTATCTCTTTTTGCTCCATTTAACTGAGGGCCCATTGGCGGCTGCTCACTCTCCCTCCCCAGCTCCCTTTAAATAAGTAAGGAAACAATGCCTTTCTCTTTGTATAAATCTTTTAAATAGCAAGTACTTAGATATTGAGATTTAAAACTTTTAGCTTGCCTTATGCAACTTGTTTTTTCCCCTAGATTGTACACACTATGTTCAGTGGCTAGATTTAGTTTGGTTCAAGTACCAATGAGCACACACTTCTCAGATCAGAGGACCCACTCTGATCCTCAAGCTCTGTGGTGATTCCAACCATATTGGAATCTTTTCCTGAAAGAGAATTCTTTTCAGAGGGTCATATAATCCCCTGTGAAATTCCCCCTTATTGATTAACATTGAAGTCCTGGCAAGTGTATGAATATGTATAAAACCCAATCATTTGCATTCTTCAAATTCTTTTACTGGGAAGTTCCTTTGCCTCTATATAAATTAGTTAATTCAAATATATACTAGATGTGGAGAAGACTCTGAATCACGTATCTATTCCCTGTTCCCTCAATCAGGAAATTCTTTTCAAAATCTTATATTTATGTTTTCCTTCATTGGAGCTTGAATTCTTTCTATTGAGACCTTTTAAACATCAACAGAGACTTTGTAATCTTTCCATCTTTTTTCTCTTCTTTCCACTTACTCAGAAATGAAGATTAAGGATTAAAAAAGATAGCTAATTCTTAGAGAGAGTTTACTATGTGCCAGGAATTATGTTAAATATTCCACATAAATTATCATTTTAGCCCTTACAATAGCACTATAAGCTTCTGAGCTAGGTGCTATTATCACTATCCATCCCTATTTTCCAGACAGAAAAGTCAAGGTACATGGAGTGTATGTGTAACATAACATATGTTTTCTCTCTGGTCCTGGTTCCCAATAATATTTAGTCTCTGCTCCCATTTCCTGGCACATAGATCCTAAAAACCATGGGATTTATAAGGCAATTAAGTGTCTTTTTGTACATTAATGAATGACTGGTGCTTGGGGACTCCAGGATGGGAGCTAGTTCCCAGAGGAACTAACCATGTAATTAGAGGATTGGAAATTTCAGCCCCACCTCCCAACCTCGTGGACCCCAGAGGGTCTAGAGTTTGAATTAATCACCAATGGCCAATGATCAATCATGCCGAAGTAACAAAGCCTCCACAAAAATCCTAGGTGACAGGGTTCAGATAGCTGGGTTGGTGAACACGTGGAGGTGGTAGGAGGGTGGTGTGTCTGGAGAGAGCATGGAAACTCCTTGTCCTTTCCTCCATACTCTGCCCCAGGCATTTCTTCTATCTGGCAGTTCCTGATATTACCAAACCAGGTTTGTTGGGCCCATCACACAATATGCCAATCACCAGGATGATGAGTTTGCACAGAGAAAGAGTTTATTCACAAGGAACCCAAGCAAGGAAACAGGAGAACAAATCTCAAATCCACCTCCCTGAAAAATAAGGATTAGGGATATTTATGGGATAAAGGGGCAGGGTGGTTTGAAGTGTAGGAATAGGTAGTTAGAGATAAGGAGAAGTGAGGTAATTGATGATCTGGGCAAGCGTAGTCAAGCTTCATGGCTCTTCATAAGATCCATGTTCACAAAACATTGGCATGATCTGAGGGTGGAGTTTTTAGCTCCCTGACATCAAGGGGTCTCTTATTGGACAACTGCACAGGCCCACTTGGTGGGTTGGTGCTCTTAACTGGTCTGAACTGGACAAGCAGTCAACTCTTAGTTCCTGAAAAACTTAAGCATCTGTTACCGTGGTGACCCAAGTGTCAGATATGTTTTCTATAGGGTGAGTTTTAATACTGCATTATCTAGCTACTTTTACAAACAGACAACTAACTGAATATAATTTAAAGCAAGTTAGCACCTGTTTTCACTGAGTTGTATTCTTATATAACAAGTAGGTAATTTAGTAAGTAAACCATTTTCCTGAGTTCAATGAGCCATGCTGAGTTCTGTGAGCCATTCTAGCACATTATCAGATCTTAGGAGAGGATCACGAGAACCTGCAGTTTGTAGCCAAGTGGGACAGAAGTTGTGGGTAACTGGAGGACCCATTACTTGCAACTAGCATCTGAGGTCAGGGGGGCGGCCCTTGGGACTGGGTCCTTAACCTGTGGGATCTGATGCTAACTCCAGGTAGATAATGTCAGAATTGAGTTGAATTAGAGAATTCTCAGTTCTTGTTTACAGAGAATTGGAGAATTGCTTGGTGTGGGAAAAATCCCACCCCCAACCCCCCGCCACTTGGTGGCAAGAAGTATTGAGAGCAGAGTGTGGAAAGCGTGTGGAAAGAGATGCAGTGTGAGTGTTTTTCTTTCAGTATGGCACCATTCAAAGTCACTGTATTAGTATGTGGCAGAGTCAGAAATTAAACCTATGCAGACTGACTCCAGAGTCTATGCTTCTAAACACTGTGTTTACTATCTTTAATAATAGTTGATTTTCAAATAATAGGTAAAATTTGTCCTTCAACTTCTTGGCTTAGTTCACTATGTCACGTTCTTTTTTAATATCAGTGATGAGGACACGATTTTTTTTGATATAATAAATTTTATTTTCTTCAGTACCTAAAAAGTATGGACAAGATATTTCATAGTTCTTTGATAAGTACTTTGATTTATATTATTATTTTTGTTTACTTACATTTTCACATGTTATTTGTTTCTTATTTATGTATAGATATATTCCAAAATAAAGTTCAGTTCAATCAAATCTCATTGGTACCTTGTTAACTATTGAATTCCAAATGCTCAGCATTGTTTCTGGAACATTTTTTGTGCTCAGCAAATATTTACTGAATAAATATATTGATTAATTAGTTCCAGGCACTATCCTATATGCTAAAGTAAAATGAGATGTGGTTCTTGACTCCAAATACCACATGAGATAGTCATCTAAAAAGATAATAGTGCAATGTAGTATCTGTTGAAATGGGTAAACTCAGAACACTAGAGAACACCGAAGGCTGATGCATATTTGTGCTTCTACGCCACTTAAAGAAGCAGAGATTTAAAATAATGAGTCAAAGAGCATTAGCTTCTATATGTGCACACACGTATTCCTTGTTTTCTTTCCATTCCAAGATGACCCTGCTAATAGTACCACTATAAGGACTGGGAATAACTAAAGAGAGATGGATTTGCCCTGATATGCTTTACAAATTGAAACATAAGTGGTCAGTGTGTTGTCTGTTTAGTATCTGTATCCACAGTCTTGGGTTCTTTTGATCTTTGTAGCAATGACTAATTATCCTTTAATAGCCAAAAGAAAAGCCCTATTCCAAAGGGAATGTTTTACATCTTTTTCAGCTTGGTTCACACTTAAGCTTTGTTATCTCTCCCTGTCATCAATACTTCTCTGTCACACTTAATGTTGGGTATTTTCTCCAGCCTACCCTGGCCTTAGTTAAAGGCACATCCTTGTTCCTCTCTTGGCCAAGATACATCCTAACAGACTACATTCTGTTAGGGTATCTTTTTGACAAGCTACAATCTGTTAATCCATTTCCAATGGAGATAACTTTACCAAGTACTTACTGAGTGCTGTAGGAAAAAAAAAGAAATCCTTGTCCCTTTCCTCAAATATTTGAAATATGGCTAAAAAGACAAAATTTCTCTTCAGGAAATAACTGCAGAACAAGAAAGGATAATAAGGAATTGAGGCAAAATCTGCGGAACAATTATTAAATGTTATAAGGAAAACTTTTCATCACATCATAATCAAACTGTTGAAAACTAAAGACAAAGAAAAATACCTTGAAAACAACCAGAGAAAAAAGATGTTAACTATAAGGGAACAATGACTTGAGTGCCTGCATATTTCTCTTTGCACACCATGAGTCAGAAGGAAACTGGCAGGTTATTTGTAAGGTGTTGAAATGAATAGAAGAACTATCAACCTAGAATTCAATATTCTGCAAAAATATCTTTCAGAAATAAAGACAAAATAAAGGAAACCAGAAGAATTCATTACTACTCTGAAACAATTGCTAAAGGAAGTTCTGGAAATAAAAGAGTAGTGAATCCAGAATGAAACTTGAAACCTCAGAAATGAAGGAAGAGCAACAGAAATGGTTAAATATCTGGCCAAGTTTAATAGAATATTCTTATTCTCTTGAATCCCTTAAAATATATTTGACAATTGAAGGAAAAAATTAAGAAATTTACTCATGAGGTTTTTAATGTACCTATATGTAAGATATAAGATTACTATAACATAAAGGGGGAGGGTAAAAGGACCCATATTATGGTAAGATTTTTACATTCCACTTGAAATGGTAAAATACTGATTTCAAGTAAAATATGAAAAGTATGGTGTTTTATATTACAATACTTAGAGCAATTGTAAAAATAATTATTTGAAAAGATGCAGTAAAAAATGTACTAGAAAATTTAAATGCAATACAATAAAAGTTCCAATAACCCCCTAAAAGGTATGAGAAGAAACACATAGAATACAAACAGAAAACAAATAATAAAACTGTAGACCTAAATTCAAAAATTACATTAAATGTAAATGATCTAAAGAGATCATTTAAAAGACAGGGTGTTAGAATGGATTAAAATAGCTCAATTATATGTTGTGTGCAGGAAACTCACTTCAGATATAATCATGTGGTAGGATAAACTTAAAAGGATAGAGAAGGATGTACCACGCAGATCCTAATGAAAAGCTTGAGTGGCTACATTAACATCAGACAAAGTAGACTTCCCATCAAGGAATATTACTAATGACAAAAAAGGGATCATTGCATAACGATAAAAGGGTGAGTTCATCAAAAGACAGACAATCAAAAACAATAAATGTATATGCACCTAGGAGCTGAACTTCAAAATACATGAAACAAATCTGACAAACCCACTGCAAAAAATGGTTTGTCAGTTTCTTATAAAGTTAAACAAACACCTCACGACCCAGCAGTCCCACTTGTGAGTATTTATCTTAGAG
This sequence comes from Equus przewalskii, assembly GCF_037783145.1. NCBI lineage: Eukaryota > Metazoa > Chordata > Mammalia > Perissodactyla > Equidae > Equus > Equus przewalskii. Next base: position 28,340,387 of record NC_091855.1, read on the forward strand.
AAATGAAAACTTAGGTTCATAAACAAACCTGTATAAGAATGTTTATATCAGCTCTATGCGTAATCACCAGAAATTGGAAACAACCCAAATGTTCTTCAACAAGTGAATGGATAAACAAACTGGCACATCCATAAAGTGAAATGTCAATCAGCAATAAAAAGAAATAAACTGCTGATACACACGACAACTTTGATGAATCTCAAATACCTTATGACAAAAATGCTACATACTGCATATTCCTCTTCTATGTCATTCTTGGAAAGATCAAAGTATAGGTAATGAGGATGTCATCATTGGTTCCTAGAGTTTGGAGGTAGGGAGAAGACATGATTATGAAGTGACAGTAGAAGGAAAGTTTAAGGAGGTGATGAAACTATTTAGACTCCTAATTGTGCTGCTGATTATATGAATTTATATACATGTATTAAAATTCCTAGAACCATACACCAAAAAAAGTCCATTTCACTGTATGATAAATTAAAAACAATAAAATTAAATAAAATAATAAAATAAAATAAAATGCTAAGCACTGCATTCAGACTTTTCCCAAACTATTCTCAAGTCCATGGATTATCCCACCAACCATATATACACATCATACACCCATTATTCCCAATTTGTGTTGTCTTCATTTGTCTCTCCTGATAGCGGAACAGACATTTTTCTGCCTGGATTCTTTTATTCTCCACCTGACAAATGTTGAAGTCAGAATAGGGGTTATCTTTTTGGGAAAGGGACAGTTTTTGCAAGAGAATTCTTGAGCGTGGTAGGGTGCTGGTAATGCTTAATATTGTGATCATGATGGTGTTCAGATGGGTGGGTTCATTTTCTCTAAATTCATCAAATAATTTGCTCTCTTTTCTATATGCATAAAATAAGTTTAAAATAAAAAATTTAAAAAACCCCAAAAAACAATTAACTCTGATGCAGCATTTAAAACCCATTTAAAATGTTAAATTCCCTGAAGCCTTCCCCAGCTACCTGGGGAGTAGTCACTCTCGCTTTAACACACCCATAGCAGTGTGACCATGCCTCAATTGTAAAACTTGTCATCTTCTATTTTAAACACTCATGCATGTGTGTGTGTGTGTGTGTGTGTATGTGCACGCACATGTGTATGTGTGTCTCCCTCATTGTCCTTACTAGAAAATAGAGATTTTAATCTTCCACTTCTTGGCACTCTGAAAGCACTTGGCTCGTGCCAAGAATCATGTATTGAATAACATTGAAAAAGAAGTATGTATAATTAGTATGTAATTGTCCACATATGCCCTAGTTTCTTTCTCCAGCATTTCACCACTGGCCATCCTTTCCTAGCTCGACATATTTGTTGCTGCATTATCTAAATTCCTTTTTTCCCTTTGATTCTTTGCTTGACTGCCCATAACACTTTGATCCACTTATGAATGCCATGGAACCTGTCCCAGTCACATTAGATATGCACGGAGATGCGTCCTAGCAGAGGTATCTCATAAGATTATTGAGATGCGTGCACTAGTGGAAACATAATGTTCCAGTGTATCACAATTTTATAAGCAGGGACACTGGAATATCCTTAAGTGGTTTGATTTCTAAGGCTATCTGGAATGGACTTTCTTTAGGTGTGGATCCAGAGCAAAAGAATTTGTTATATCTAATCTTACCTGGAAGATGAAATCATTGCAAACTTAAAAATGCCTAAGCCAGTTCTTTGGTGGGATTACCCTAGTTGGTGCTACTAGAGTATTCTATTGAAAAATCCTGGTGTGGACTTAACCTGCCAAACCCCATTGACTCATGGCCATGGTTAATTTCTATAATGGCTATTGTATTCCTTTGCTGATTTTAGGACCAATGATCTTATTGGCTGTATTAATTTTAGTTGATATAGACAATGCTCCTTTTTCTACTTGTCTGACCCATGAAAATCATTATTTCCAGATAATCTCAATTGCAAAGAGGAGAAGAAATGTGCTCAAAGAAAGCTATAAGCTTCCTCTCTGGACCACACAAAAGAGGAAGAAAATATTTGATTCATATCAACTCTACTTATTTCCATCAAAACTAGTGCCCCTTGACCTTTGATTTCTATGCTTATACAAATTAATCTGTCATAGAATAAACTTTATTTTTTGGTTCAGTGTGTATAATCAAAAAGAGATCAAAGGGATAAAATTTTTCAAGTGAATATTGACTCCCATTCTAATTGAACAGTCAGGTTAAAAACTATTAAACTCCCAAAGACTGTGAGTTGAGATACTTCAACAAATTTGATGAGTCACAAACTGTAAATTGACAGCAGAAGCTACACTCATCTTGGTTCTCAAGCTCTGATGTAATGCCTGCAAGTTATATAAAATTTCAAGCAATTGCAGAATGCCACTTACAGAGCAAGGACATGCTTCAAGCCTGAGTCACCTGCCTTTTTGTGTTAAAAAAAGAAGGAAATAAATGCTTGCTACTAAGCTGGTTAATATGTATAGTGGGTTTTTTAATGAATGCTTAAAGGGAATAATAATTAGAATAACAATACTAGGCTTTTGGAAATTGCTTTGTATCTTCAAAGCATTTCAGAAAAGCGTACGTAGTTAATCTCTGCACTCTAAAAGCAACTTGCCAAAATATTTTGTTTTACAACAGATGCATTTCAGAAAGGTTTCACTCATCTTTACATTTTCTTGGGCATAACTCCGTATGTTTAAAAAAAATGAGCTGTAGAAAATAAAATCCATCAAACGCTTTCTTTTTAATGCAAATAAGCTTCTTTCTACTCTTTCTAGAGGAAAGAAATGTTGAGTTGAAACTGACTATAGCCCAATTCTGATGAATCTGTGTAGTAAGGGTCATTTTGTGTAGGACTGAGGTTCAACTGTTCTCTGTCTCCACTCAGGTCCAAACAAATGGAAATAGGCTTAAATGGCAAAGGACTAAGCAAATACATTTTTTGATACTTACTGCTGTGCAAGAATTAAATTCACTTACAATAAAAATCTTTACTGAAAGTTGTAATTTAGTGGAAACCGAGCTGGACCTTATTATTTTGATGGAGTTGAATTCTTCTTTCCAACTGCTTCTGGAAAAGCAGTTTCAGATAAATCCAGAGCTGACCTTGCAGGAGAACACACAAATGTTAAGTGGAAGAATGAGAGCAGGCACTGCCTGCAACTGACAGGGCAAGTAGGTGAGTGCCCAACACCTCTGCTTTCTGTTTCATTACCCTGCTTTTAACGAGACTCAAGTTAACGCCTCTCCTCCAAACTGTACAGCGGTGTGAGATGCCAGCCAAGCACTCCTTTTATTTGGTTCCTTTCTTCCTTTCTATTTTAAAAAATTATATCAGCAATGCATGCTGATGGTTGAAAAAAATTAATTTTAGGTTTCTTTTTGTTTTTGCTGAGGAAGATGTGCCATGAGCTAACATCTGATGCCAATCTTCTTCGTTTTGCTTGAGGAAGAGTCACCTTGAGCTACCACCTGTGCCAATCTTCCTCTATTTTGCGTGCAGGTCGCTGCCACAGCATGTCTGACAAGTGGTCTGCACGTAGAATCCAAACCTGAAAACCCAGTCTGCCAAAGAGGAGTGTGCAAACTTAACCACTACGCCACAGGGCCGGCCCTGAAAAAATTAATTTCAGATGTAAACAGGAAGAAAAGAAAACCCCAAATCTCCCTAACCCCTATCAGAGATAATAGTACTAAACTCTTCCAGACCTTTCCGATAAACAGTATCTTACTTAACAAAAACAGGTTCTCACTATATTTGTGCAATTTAACATTTTTTAAAACATAGTATACATATCCTTATAACTATTCATGACAATATAAAGATATACACCTTTGTTCTAATGTTATTCAGCATTTTATTTCTTAACGTCATTTACTAAATGTGGTGATCCCCAAACTTACCATATCATAGCAATCACCTGGAAGATTGCTTAGAAATATACAGTCATAGCCCTATCCTACACGTACTGTATTGGAATCTCCTGAAAAGCATCTTAAGAATCTCTATTTTCAACAAGCTCTCCAGGTTATTTGGAACACACCAATTTAAGTCATGTTTTCTGTTTGTTTAATTACCATTTTAAAAAAAGAACTCTCCAATTTTATATTGTATTTATTCATCACATTCTAGGGCGATTGTTTTCTTAGTTTAAATTCAAAGTGGTGGAACTACTTGCTCATGGAATATGCACATTTTAAATCGTTTAGCATATATTGGTAAATTATTCCTAATCAGGCTTCGATAATTTATATCTTTACAACTACAAATAGTACAACATTGGTTGTCAGGATTAAAGGTAATTGGATGCTAGATGTTTGCATGAGCTCTCCTTTAGCAGCACTGTGCTTCCAGAACAAGTGGTGAGAAGAAGCTTTCATCTTCAAATCAGTTGTAAGTTTTAACCTCTGTAACCAGCAGTAAAAATTTTGGGATGAATTTTAAAGCAAGTCCAACTCACTTTGCAGCAAGTATTAATTTTGTACATTAGAAAAGAATTCCTTGTTTACTCCCCTTTTTCAAAATGTTAATATTTTAAATATTCACTATGGAATTTTAAAAGCAAAAATTTGACAACTCTCCTAATCTAGTATTCTTTAAATTTAGTTACTTGTTAAACCATATGGGGTAATTATTTTAAAAACAGACTTCCAACTCAGTTGAAGGATGTTTCCGGAAATCTGCATTTTTCTAAACCTCCTTAGGTGTTTTTTGTGCACACTCAGGCCAGAAAACCTCTGCTCTGGCCCACATTTCTGATTTTGTAGATGAGAAAAACAGCCAAGGGCAATTTACGGTTTGGCCCTATGGCGGATGCAAGGGAGTGACGAAGCTGTGATTAGAAGCCATGTCCCTGTCTGTAGATTGAGTGTACCGTCTGCTATTTCACTGTGCCTATAATTAGGTCTATACATTTATCCAAAACATAGGCATGTTTATTAAAATGCTCCAAGTTAAAGCTACTATTTTACAAATTCAATTATACTTAGATGTATAAAATTTGATAAAGTAGGTAACACTGCTTTAATAACCAATAAAATAGCACTTAACCTAATGCTTTTAGGTTTTATAATAAGTGTAGCTCCCCTATTAATGGAAAATAAAGACAACTAGTTCAGAACTTGATCCACACATAGAGTGTGTTACACAACTGCCCACTTTTTCTCCAAAGAGCGTTTGTTTAAAATTTGTCCTTACAGGTCTTCTGAATATATCAGTGAGAAAGCCTCATTTCTGCGCTTCTGGTCTTCAAAGATTTTCTTTCATAGTTATTTGACTCTTCCTCTAACCTGAGCGCATGCACCCAACAGGGAGGAACCAAGAAGGGGCAGGAAGGAGGGAACAGGGCAGAGGGGTGGCACAGAGGGGGCAGCTTTAAAGAGCATCAAATATATGAAATTTCTAAGCTTAAAATCTGTGAGAGTTTGTCTATTCTTTTTTTAATTTTTTGGTAAGGAAGATTGTCACTGAGCTAACATCTGTCCCAATCCTTGTCTATTTTATGTGGGATGCTACCACAGCATGGCTTGACAAGCAGGGCTACATCTGTGCCCAGGATCTGAACCTACGAACCCCGGGCTGCCAAAGCGGAGCACACAAAGTTAACCACTACACCACCAGCCCAGCCCCGACCTCTGTTCTTGATTAACAAGTAAGTTTATTCCAAGTGCATGGTCTTCCTTATCTTTCATACTTGAAAATGTATGTGATTCTAGACTGAATTATATTACCCAGTGAGATAGATTCCTAAACAAATACGTATAAATTTTTCCTAAGAAAAGTTCTAACGTTACGCTTAGTCTGGATAAGCAGTTTGACCCGCTCACTTGGGCTCACTCAGGTGAAACCCTCTTTTCTATGATATATATTTCATTAATGTTACAGAATTTAGGGATATTTCAATTTTGAGCCAATATTTCCATTTACTTTTATCTTTCTCAAAAGATTAGTATTCTGAGCTGGAATTTCTCACAGTTGACATCACCTGGCAAACTACTGTGCCTCTTCTGACTGACAGATAGTACTTTTTAAAAATTTTTACCTTTGCAAAATGCTTCCTCAATGTTTCATTTTGGAGAAATATTTATTACATGAATTTTCCAAAATTTAGCTTGTTGAAGATATGATGTACTTTAACTTATTCAAGTTTAAAATTTTAAGAAATATTGTTTTCTTCAAGATTATGTGTGTTTGTGTGTGTGTGTGTGGATAAACAGCAACAAGAAAAGGAACATTTGTTGAAGGAGCTGGCCCTTTATATATGCATGCTGTATAATTTTTAATTTTTATGTAGGATATAGTTCAGATAAATACATAGGTATGTGTATATGTAAACACAGATAGATTGATAGATAGGTAGATTTCTATTACACTAGTTCTTGAAATAAAATATTTTGAACATCTAACAGACTCAAGTATGTCCAATTAGCTGTTGCTCAAGCCTCTTAAATTCAGTAAGTTACAAACTGAGTCTTCCCTTTGCCCCATCACATCCAAATTTACTTCTTGTATTCTGAATTTCTATAAGCAACATCAACATTGTTCATCACGCTCTCTCCCATACATGAAGAGTCATCATGTTCAAAGATTTATTTATTTATTTATTTATTTAATTTTATTTTTTGAGGAAGATTAGCCCTGAGCTAACTGCTGCCAATCCTCCTCTTTTTGCTGAGGAAGACTGGCCCTGAGCTCACATCTGTGTCCATCTTCCTCTACTTTACATGTGGGATGCCTACCACAGCATGGCTTGCCAAGTGGTGCCATGTCTGCACCCGGGATCCAAACCAGCCAACCCCAGGCCACCGAAGCAGAATGCGTGCACTTAACCACTGTGCCCCTGGGGTGGCCCCCTGAAGATTTTAATTCCTAAATATTCCTTATGGCTAGATTTTTACCCAATTACCCAATTTCAATATTCATGGAATATAAGTTTTGTGGGATGTTAATAAGTATTAACTGAAAAAAAAAAAGGAGAAGAAAGAAAGAAGAGAAGAAAGCAAAAGAAAAGGAGAAGGAATTATATTTGGAAAACACGATGTTAAGCAAATTAAATACATCTCATAATTCGCGTTTTGATGGAATCTTTAAAGAATTAAAATACAGAATAGTGACCAGTTTTAAACGAGCTTGATCAAGGGACCATTTTACTGAAAGATTCTGGGAAACCCTGTTTAGTCTGTTTCACTATTAACTCCATCTCCACCATCACTAAAGTCCTCATCATTCTTAACTGCTTTCTGCTGAGAGCTCTCCACTACTATCGTCAACTGTATCCATTTATTGGTCCCAGCCTGCACCTCCCAAGCCTCACTCTCATTTCCCCTTTCCCAATGCTGTCAGATGGAACTCCCCAAAATCCGAATCAGCTCTTAAGATCTCTCCATGGTGTTAGAGATAAACTCCTTCATGGTCTCCACATCTTTGCCTCTTCTCTGGGTACAGCCTCACAAAACTGATGTATACCCTTTGCCTCTGATTCTTTATCCCATAATACTTCCTGCTGGCTGGAAATCAGATGAAATGGTTGGAGCTCTAGCAGCCATCTTGGACTGTGAGGTGAAAATGGAAATGGAAGCCACACGTGGCAAAGCAACAAGATAGAAGAAGTCTGAGCGTCTGATTTCATTCACACATATAGTGCTGAATTTCATCAGCAGAAAGAAAAGTGAACTTTTATCTTGTTTAACCACTGTTCTTTGGAGATTTCTTATAATTTGCATCTGGATCTAATCCTAATAATTCACTTAACAATTCAGGGAATATTTTTGGAAAAAAATGTTAAAGATGACACAGATGAAAGCAGGAAATAAAGGCTTGGAAGATGGGAAAATGTGTCATTCCCGATGCCTAGTTATCATGCTGTAGATTTTGACATGATCATTAATTTTTAAGGTTCTAATAATAGGGGAAATGAAGAGAGCAAGTGTTTATTGACCACCCCCATGTATTATGCCTGTAAAGTTTAGAAGATCTCTAATTAATTAAGTATTAAACACTGGATAATAATTTCAGGTCACTTGACTCCAAATTATTGTTACATTTCCACTTATTGTTGTATAAAATATTAGAGTTGGAAGGTGATGTGGAAGCATCTAGGCAACATGGAAATCCTTTAATTGCATTTGTACAGTTTTGGTGATTTCTGGTTGACTTATGTAGTCTGACCTGTTTTCTGGATGCTCAGTCCCTCAAGAGGTTTCAGTTTCTCCACATCCACTCTCGCATTTATCCTGGGCTTTACAGGGTTGATGTTAATAACCTATTGCAATTTACCTGACAAGTCCATAATGCTAAGAATTCTGAATTCCGGGCATATGGAAGTCTGAGAAAGCCATGCCCTGAGATAATGACAGTTCCCCTGTATCAATCTGCTTGCTTCCACTCTTGCTTCTGTAGTCTTTCCTCAACAGAGCAATGCAACTAAAGCTGAATCCCATCACGTCATCACTCTTCCCAAAATTCTCAGATGGCTCCCAAATTAAATTCTGTTTCATCTCCTTCAAAGGCTCATAAGATCCTACATGATCAGACCCCATCCATCACCCTTCGGTCTTTATCTCCTCCTGGTCTTCACTCCATCATGTAGCTCCACGCTTACTGGCCTCCTCACAGTTCTCTGAACCCAAGGTGTGTGACCCCACTGGCTCTTCCATCAGTCTGCACATCCAGGTGAGTCATGCCTTTACTTCCTTCAAGTTTTTGCTCTAATTCCAACTTCTCAATGACACAACCACTCTGTTTAAAATGTCATACCTTACATTCTTGATTTTCCATTACCCTCCTCTTTTCCTCATATTATTTATAATCATAAAAATGTACAAATTAGTTCTTATTGTTAGTATCCATCTCTCCCTACTAGAAAGTAATCTTCATGACAACACAGATGTATATGTTTATTTCCCTATACCCATTCTTAGAATAATGGTAAGTGCTCTAAATGGACTTTTTGCTGACATAAATTCATCCCGGATCTTAGGCTTCTGTGTAGAAGGTGATGTTAGGGAGGAGGAAAGTGTTGGAAAAGAAGTCTGGACACATTTTGTATCAAAACTCCTAGAATAGAGCTTTTTAACTTTAGCAGGATCTCTGTGTGCACTCAAGTATCTAAAACATTGAGAATAGGAGCATTTTGTAATTAAATGAAGAGAGATGCAGCAGAATTAGCTGACTCGTTTCCGTCATTTCTTTTTTTCTCTAGAAGCTGTGTTTATTCTATATTCTATATCTCTTGAAATTATTTCTTCTTCTCAATTCCTCGGTCAAGCTATTGTTAGACTATCACATTGTGCCCCCATATGTCCCCATAGCACCTTAATGTTCCTTGAACCACATCTATCTTATCTCATTGGGGTCCCTGGTGGTTTCGTCAAGCCCTCTAAGGGCCCACACTGGGTCTATTTTGCTCACCACGGTTCCCTGATGGAAAGCACAGTGCACAGCTCCTCACACAGAATGAGTGACAAATAAATATTGGTTAAACGAATGAAACTCTCACCTAAACCTTTGCAATCTCCCATCTACTCCCTTTGACTTCAAATCCTCCCCTGTTCCTTCCACCCGATGTTCTGCAGAAGCAGCATTTTTCTCAAAAGTAAAATGTGGTCAATTTTCTTTCTTTCTCACAACCATTTATTACCTACGAGAAGAACCCAAATCCCTTAGCTATCTCCGTAATAGGGTCCCAGGCTCCCTTTATGGCTTTCCCTCTAGCGATTCATTCTATATCCCTTCTATTTTGGGCTCAGCCCAAACACCATTTCTTTAAAAATGTCTACCTCTTCATGCCAAAATGCCTTTACACAGACTGTTGTCTCTCCCCGGAAGGGATCTAGTCATCTCCTAACCACCTTGGTCTTGCAGGGTCTTTGGGGGTGGCTGATGTGGTCGGCACAGTAAAAAGCCCACCTTTCTCCTTCCACCTGCTCATGATCCCATCCTATGACATTTATTAAAATATACGTGAAAGTTTTTGTTTTACAGCAGATGAAGGTGGGTTGAATGGGCCAGGCCAGCAAGGGAAAACTGCAGAATGAGGACCAACCACCCTCGTCCAGGTCCTAGTTCTGAATTCCTCCAGGGGAGGGACGTTAGGATCGTATTTGATTGAATTATTCCTGAAAAAAATGCGTTAGGCATTTGGTGTGAGCACAGCCTTGGAGCTTCTGTGCCAGAGAGAATAGGCAAGTGGGAGGAGCCCAGCATGCTCACCTCGCAAGGAGCCAGAGCTTTACCTTTCCGGTGATGTCTCAGCCTGGGCTGTTCTCCAGGCTCGGGTCAGCAATGAGCATTCACTAAGTGACCTTGCAGATGGAGAGTTAGGTGAAGGGTGGGAAAGGAAGCTAAGAACAGGACAGATGCTTCAGTGTGACCGTAGCTAATGGGACAGTGTGAGGGGGCATGTGAGGCATATTTCTGGGGACAACCAGAAAGGACCAAGATACAGCCTGAAAGAAGTGAATATCTAGTAATCAAATTGATAGAGACAAGGGTGACTTATACCATATAACTTTGGAAAAACGCAAGATAGGAGCATATTTTATCTTTATAAGCTAGGGAGGCCAGGGCATTCAGAAAACAAAGAGGCTCAGTTCAAGCGCCATGTCTCCACCAAAGCCTTTACTGAACCCTTCTTTATCTCCACCATCTTCTATCCTCATGAAAAACTTTTCATAGACCATTATTTCAGTCTTTGACTCTAGATGACACTAGATGCATTGTTCTCACCCTGCACCTCAGGGCCTTTGCACTTACTGTCCCTTGTGCCTTACACTCCCTTTCCCTCAAAGAGCTATGCCACTATCTCCTTCACTTCCCTGAGGTATTTGTTAAAAAAGCACTTAAATGAGGCTTTTCCTAATCACTTACCTATAATTTCCATACTCCTAATATTACGTATCTTCTTTCCATGCATTTTTTCTGTCCTGGGCACTAGTCAAATATATAATATGATTTATTTATATATAGTAAATATTTATTTATATTATATAAATAAACAAAATATATATTTAGTTATCTTGATTGCTGTCTGTTTTAGGAGTGAATTCAAGCTCCACTGAGAGAAGAGGTTCCTTGTATCTGTTTTTCCTCACTAATGCATCCTCACTGCCTAGAACAGTGTATCACACATCACACCTACTCCACAAACGCCCATTGAATAAAGGGAAGGCTTATCTGTATGTCGTCTTCCTCAGCTAAACAATGAACTCCTTTTATTTATTTATTTTTATTTTTTTAAATTGTTTTTTTGAGGAAGATTCACCCTGAGCTAACTACTGCCAATCCTCCTCGTCTTGCTGAGGAAGACTGGCCCTGAGCTCACATCCGTGCCCATCTTCCTCTACTTTATACATGGGACACCTACCACAGCATGGCTTTTGACAAATGGTACCATGTCTGCACCCGGGATCCGAATCGGCGGACCCTGGGCCGCAGAGAAGCGGAACGTCGGAACTTAACCACTAAGCCACCAGGCCGGCCCCTGAGCTCCTTTTAGAGAGAAGTAGAAAGACGATGGCTTATTTACTTCTCAACCCCTCCATCTAGCACAGTCATCACACACAGCACACAATAACTGATGTTTGGTACCTCTTTGTGTCAACAAAATCCATATCACGGACCCTCCACTTTATTCATTTTGCCGCTTGTTTTTCTGTCATGACATTTTTCACAGTTGTAAGCGTCTTTTCGTAACACTTCATTGGATTTTTCAAAGTACTAGATGTGAGGGAGAAATTGCTATTCTCATTTCACAGCTAGGGAGATTAAGGCACATGAGAAATAAGACCCATATTTAAGTCAGTGACACGGTCAGGATTAGAATCCAAGATGTACCAGATGTAGGACCCCAAGTAATAAGCTTTCCAACCAATTACCCTTGGATAGATGTGTTAGAGGAGAAATAAATCCTTCTGTTTTCATCAGGGAATCTATTTGTTGACATCTGTCTTTTACAAAGACAGAAGGAATATGTGGGTGTTTTGGCTTTTTCTTCCGTAAAGCAGAAAAAGAGAAAGAATTCTCATCTCTAGAAGTCTTTGAAAATTAAGTACATTTAAGAGGATAGTCAACACCTAGATGTTATTTCCTTAATTCAAATCACCATAAGTTGTGTGAAAAGGAAATGAAAGTGCATTTATGGATAGCTGTTAAAAAATTGGGGGCATATTTCAAACATTTCTTAGCAAGGAGAAATGTAGAATAAGAAATGTAAGGGTATAAAAAGGATCTAAAAATTTAGCACCCTTTTTGGAACATCATGCTCTGTGGGAGTCTGCTCAGAAATCTTTCTTTAGTAAATATTTATAAATAAACACTCAAATTCTGTATGAAAATAGTGTATTTAGTCATAAGGCAGGAATCTTTCTTCTATGCACTGATGTTGCAGTATGATGAGTGGAAGGAAGAGGGGAGAAAATGAAGTCAGAAGGAGCCGTAAGAAGACTATTGCAATGGTTTAGGTGAGTGTTTATTTCATTCAATCAGTATTTAGTCATCATCGACCTTGCCAATAGGAATACTGTAGTGAGCAAGACAGACACAGCACTGAGGCATTAGGGGACCGAGTGAAACTGAACAATGATCCTAGTAAAGTACAATGAATATGGCTCAAGGAAGAGAAAGGTGCCATGAAGATATATGGTGGCATGACCTAATGTAGTCCAACAGGCTTTGACCAAAACCATTGACTTCAGAATTGAGAAAAAGAAATTAATCAATGTTTATAATGTAAAATCAAAACAACTTCTAGAGAAAGAAGAAGAGGCCAGACTTTGCAGGAGTGTGAGAGAGAAAGGTAGAGAGAGAACTACTACTCCTTAACATTGTGAAGAAGATTCTAGAAAAACATGCCACCCCTATCTTCCATTGTTCCTCTTTCTCACTTATTCTTCAACGTTACATTCCTGGCATCCATGGAGCCCCACATCGATGTGGCTTTGTTTATGTTCCTCTTCCTGGAATGCCGTCCCTTATTTCTCCACCTGGGCACATCTTATGGATGCTCTAAGATTAATCTCTGTTATGACCCCCTTCAGGAAACTTCTCCAACTGGCATTCAGCTTCATCCCGTTCCCTGGTGCTCCCATAGCCCTCTGCTTACACCTAGATGATGACCCTCAGAGTATAATCTTGACAGATTCCCCTGGACCAGGGCAGGTGCTATTTGTGTCTGAATTCTACTTTGTAATGTTCATTGCTAGAGGTTGTTGGGCTTTGTTTTGTTTTGTTCTTTCCTCCCTTCTGGTAATTAGAGATAATAATTTCTTGGTGTCATTAGAAGCAACTAACAAAAGTGGGCATCTGTTAAATGTTTACTCAGTCACTGAATAGCAAGTAATTCTAGTTGAGCTGAGAAGGTAAAAGTGAAAAGTTTGCAAGTAAAAAGTTAAATACTGGACAACTAATTATGCAATATGACAATTTATGCCCATATAATTTAAAACTAAACCCTAACCCAATGGATTAGTGTTTTCTTTTCTAAGCGTGTATTTACTGAAATATTTGAAATTTCTTTATTGAAATGAAATATTTAGGAGACCTTTCTTATTTTTTCATTTCTTTATATGAAATGTCTATTGACACCTTAAAGTTACAAAACAGTAAAATGGTCACTTAGACATACACGCATATATACACAAAGAAAATAAAAACAAATCTCTTGTAACCTGGTTCTTTCTTCAGTACTTTTAATCCTGGCTCATTCAAGGTTTATATAGGTTACCAATGCTGCCAAAGTCAGCGTTAAAATCATATATGGTTTCAATATAGTTAAAGAATTAGTTTCAATATAGGAAAAGAAATTATGCAATTAAATGGGTAATACCAGGACAATTGTATTGAAAACGTATACTATTACTCATAGAGTTTCAGCTCACAATATTCTCATGTGTATTGGAAATAAACCAGCTAACGAAATGTACTTTTATATTCTGCTCATAGTGGTTACTTTGGTCATTTCTAATTGATTTACCACGGACAATAAGAATGGAAAGGATCAGTTTTGCTCTTGCCTCTCATTGATTTTTGGTTCTACCCCCGAATACTATCCTGTTTTAGCTTACACAGAGTTATAAAATATCTTTTACGTTTTTATTATAACCAATTTTATGTCCCCTTCTCGCAAAATCTAAATTTGGGTAAAAGTTCTAAAGCGTCTCAAGTTACACATAAAAGCTCTTTAAGCACAGTTCCCATTTAAAAAGAATCAAATGTTTTTTTGAAAGGAGAAGTAAGATTGCATATATAATAGTACAGAAATTCAGGGAAAAAGTTAATTTAAATTTGACTTGACTTCTTGAATTTTTTGCTTTTGTTGAACACTGATCTTTTTGATCATTAGGAAAGACTTTTAGATCTCTGAATATGCTGCATTTATCTTCCTTTTTGTCCTTAATAAAGTCCCTGCCCTTCATTCAGAACACTCATCAATCATCCTTTCCCATGTCAGGCTAACTCTCACTTATGTTTTTGATGTGCTGTACACTGTCTCTTTGTTCTTAAGGTCTTCACTGGCTACCAGAATTGGAATACCTTGAAATTCTCCATCAACACTTTTTCCGCTGACTATAACAGCGAATTTTACGCTCGTATCCACTGAGAATAACTACTGATTGAATGTCAGTTTTGAGGAAGTGGTCTCCTGTCTGGAGATTTTACCTGCATTGCCACCACTTACTTAGTTGAATGCCTGCATATAATAAGTACTCAATAAATAGTTGGTGAAAAAATAAAGAATACCTGATTTTCATATAATTTGAAATGCCAACTATATTAATAGGTGCACTGATTTTTCAACTGATTTATAACAACTTCCTTTCATAAGAGTAGAATCTTCCTACTTCCCCCCTTGCTAAGTCTTAGCTAGAGTCACCCATGAGCAGAATTGAGAATAAAGCAGGATTTTTCGTTTTATATCATCCTGTCTTTATCTTAGTGTCGCATTTTTACTGCTTCCCAGAAGCACTGTGCCCACCTCTACACCCTACTCCACCTCATCTCCACTCTTTTCCTTAACAAAACTGTCCTATGATGCCTGAATTTCTCAGGGTCTCAGTCAAACATTGACCATCTTGTATGAGACCTGTTCAGTAGTTGTCAGGCATTGAGAAAAGGGCAAAAACTTGAACAACAAGAAAAAATTGATTTCGAAGTTTGACTTCCCTATTTCCCAATTTTCAGCCTTTGACAATTTATTTAACCTCTATAGGCCTTCTCTACATCTATAAAATATGGATAATTACTCAAAATCTGCAATATTGCTAAGAATATTAAAGGAAAAATGCATGTAATGTATCTAGACCAATTTATTCATATGAAGTAGGTGATTGCCAGATAAAATTATTGTTTTTATTAGAATTAATACTATCATCATCTAGAAGAGACTATTGAATTGATATCACCTGTAAATTTGTTTTAACAAAGTACTACGATATCTTTTCAAAATTAAGTATCTGAATAGATGACCAAGGCAGCTATCTTCAGTTGAATGAAGCTTTTGAGATCTCTAAAATGAACCCATATGTTTTGACACATACTCTATTCCTGTTTTTCTTAATCATAATATATCCTCTAATTCTAGTAGAACTCCAAACATTGTATCTATGACTTGTTTAATTTTTACCTTCTGATTTCCTTCTCTTGCCACATGAAAGAGAGAGTTAAAATATTTTTGTATCTCATTTGAAATTAAAAGAGTTGAAGAATAAAACAATAGTCCAGTGCACCAAGCCCGCTGGGAGCACAATGTATCAAATGAGAGTTAAACAAGAAAAATCCAATAGTACATTTGAAGGAAGTAAACAAGATGGTGCATACCATTCTTTACCCCTTACCTTATCTTACAAATGTCAATGAGTATTCTGATGTCATTGATGCAAGGCTCCCATTCTCCTATAGTCTTATCTAAGAGAAAGAATGCATTTTACGCTTTGTGGTGACAAAGTAAATAGAAAATTCATTCTAATCCCACAAATATTTAGTAAATTAAAATCTCAACCATACTAGTCATTGACCAGAAATTTACCAATAATATTTAAAGGACACCTGAGATTTATAAATTTTGAAAAGCTTTTGCGTGTTAAATTAGTTAATTTTTTGAATAAGAAATTCATAGATATGGAATAATCATCATGCATAGATACATAAAATTTTTAAAAAACACTGTTATACTGGATTTAAACAAAGAAAATAAGCAATTAAACCATACCAACTAACATACTTTAAATATAATTACATGGAAATGTTGAAAGTAAAAGGGCAAAAATATATATACACTGCCATTCAAATATTAACTAAAAGGAAGCCATATAGCTATACTAGTACTAGAGATAGTAGACTTCAACACAAGATAAATGCTAGAGAAAAGGAAACACATTTCATATTGATTAAAGAGTCAATCTATCTATGTGCATGAATCTAATAACATAGTTGCAAAAAACATAATGTATGAGTTGACAGAACTAAAAGAAAACAATAAGAATAATGAAGATATTCTTAATCTGATTAACATAATTTACCTAAAACTACTACGCCCCAATTTGACAGATTACGCATTCTTTTAAGCGTCCCTAAAACTATACCAATTATTGATCATATGACAAGCCGTAAAATAATTCTCAAGAAATTTGAAAGAATTAAAAATAATTTAGAGTCTCTTCTCCAACCACGAAGGAATTAAACTAGAATTCAATAAAATAAGATAAATGAAAAATATTCACATATTTTGAATTTACACATACCTGTCTATACAACCATCGGGGCAAAAGGAAATCAGCAAATATTAAACTGAATAACTATTAAAATACAATATGTCAAACTTGTGGTATACAACTAACTGTGTTTACCAAGAAATGTGTAACCTTAAATGCATATTTGAAAAGAAGAAAACGTACAAATCAATTATCTAAGGGTCCCTCTCAAGAAGCGAGAAAGACGGCAGTGAGTTAAACCCAAAGAAAGATGAAGGTTGGATGTATTCGTTTCCTAGGACTGTATAATAAATTACCACAAATTGGGTGGCTTAAAACAACGGGAATTTCTTCTCTTACAGTTCAGGTGGCCACAAGTGAGAAATCAAAGTATCAGCAGGACTGGTTCCTTCTTGGGGACTCCTAGGGAAAATCTGTTCTGTACTGTGTCTCCCAGCTTCCGGTGGTTTCAGGCAATCCTAGGTATTCCTTGCATTGCATACTTCCAATCTCTGCCTCTGTTGTCACCTGACCATCTTCCTTCTGTGTCTGTCTCTATGTCTCTTCACCTCTTCTTATAAGGGCGCCTGTCATATTGGACTAAAGGCCCACCCTACTCCTTACATCTTAATCATGTCTGCAAAGACCCTATATCCAAGTAAAGCCACATCACTAGGATCGGGATTTGAACATATCTTTATGGGGGACACAAACTACCTCAAAACAAAGGGAAATTATAAAAAGCAGAACTTAAAGAATGTAGAAAAATCACAATAGAGATTATCAATGTCAAAGGTTAGTTTCTGAAAAAGAATATAAAAGGCTAAGAAGGCTCATGGATCTCTAAGTTTGACAAAGAAACACGTGTGAGCACGCACCGGCACACACACACTTTAAAGTGGGAAGCACCTCTTTTCTTCTTCCCAAACAGATACTGATCGCTCTTGCACATACATATATATAATGAAAACGAAGAACAAAAGTGAGATGTCTGCAATGCAGTTGAAAGAACATTGGTTTAGAAAGTACAAGATAAGGGATTCAAGTCTCAGATCTATGATTTATGAACTATGTGAACATAAGATAATCAGCAAGATTCTAGGAATTTATTTTTCCTCATCTGTGAAATGTGGAGAGAGAGGCACAGTCACCATGTCATGGTGTTAGTTCTAAAGGTAAATATAAATGAAAACATCTTATAAATTTGAATGGTAACAAAAAAAGTTTTAATGTCATTGTAGAATATGTTAGAAATTTACCAGTCATTTCCTCTCAATTATTTAGATATTGTATAAATGACTACATATCATGATTCTTAAACTTCCTTCTTCAACAGCTATTAGCAGTTAAATCACTCCATTTTTAGTTTTGATCCTAGAATTCTTGTGAAAATTTGTATCATCCTATTTTTATTTCATGTTTAAGAATTAGTTTACTTCTATTTGCCTTTTACCTCCCTTCAATTTAGTGTGGAAAGCAAGATAACAACAAAATAGCATTTTAATTTTAATCAAAATAGCCATTTCATGTGAAACATTCTTAAAACAAAGAAAGCAAAAAAAAAGAAATCTAACTGTGACAAAACACAGGACTGAGTTTATGGTTGGCACAAGATCTGAATTTTCTTCCCCAAGTGATAGCTTTATTTTCACAAAGTAAATATTTTAAGAACACATTTGGGAAAAGATGTGTTTTCCATTGAGATTTAAAAAAATAAACAAAGACATAATTCTTTACCCCAACTGCCATATATGGTTGAGAAAAGTCCTCAACCCAGGATGTGAAAACATTGTTCCAAAGTGTGGCTGCAAATAAAAGTGGCAAGAGAAAAGGGCAGAGAAACCACAGCAGGAGGTGATTTATATTGTGTGAAACAAGTTCTGGTCCCATCCAGTGCCATTGTTTGAGCACTACGTGGCCATAAATGAACCACATTGTGCTTCCATTTTTGGTTCAGCATGGGTAGCAGTAAATTATGGATTACAACTATGTGGTAGAGCATTCCTCCTGTGGGCCACTCATCCTCTCGATGACTTCTTTCACAGCCTCTCTTGCTAGTGCCTTGTGCTGCTTCTTATATAAACCACATGTTCTTTTACACGGCTCATGAGAAGGCAGGAAGACACTTAGATTCAGTAAGACTCAATCAGAAATCCTGGTGGCCTTTTTATTGCCAGTGTTCTGCAGAGGATGCTTCTAAGGCAGGTTGGAGGAAAAAGGAAATGCAACACCTGAAATTGGACCATGGTATTCATCCAGGGAAAATATTGGTCATGGCCCCCAGAGGCCATTAGCTGGTGCCGTGATATATGAGAACTGGTGGTCCATATACTTATCTTTGCTTTCATGGAAACTAATGTTATTACTGACTATAAAATTAGCTACCTTTCCAAAAATCCTTCCAGAGTACAGTCATGTGGAGCTTAATGACAGGGATATGTTCTGAGAAATACCTCATTAGGCAATTTCGTCATTGTGTGAACATCATAGAGTGTACTTACACAAACCTAGATGGAATAGCCTACTACACACCCAGGTTATATGGTGGTAATCTTATGGCACCATCATCATATATGTGGTCTGTCATTGACTGAAACATTCTTATTCAGTGCATGACTGTATTTTATCAGATGATGTCCTCTTTTAGATTGAATAAAATAATGTCTTAAATGCCTTAAATACCTTAAATGTATTAAAAACTAGTTGGATGACATATTTATAAAATAATAAAAGATATCGGTCAGTTTACATTATGCTACCATATTTTCAATTGTCACAATTCAACCACTTCTAACGCTTAACTCTATTCCATTAACCAGATTTCTGCACTCTACTTTAAAACAGCTTTCATTTTCTCCCACCTTTTCTGTCTTATTTTGTTTTCCAAAGGATATCACTTTCTTTGGTCATTTAAGATTTAAGACCTTATTTTAAGGTCATTTCATCTTTTTTTTAATAGCTCCTACTATGGTGCCTAAAGAAAATTGACAAACAATGCATGAATGTTTTGTAAATAAATGAACGTTAATATTTTGCATTTTTGTTAAGGTCTAGTCTAGTAAAAAACGAAATTAATTGGAAAAGAATTTTTGTTGTAGGTTCTCTAACATCACTATTAAACTTGCGTTTCTTTAGCTGAAAGTATACTAATCAATAAGCATAAGCCTTGCAGAAAAATATTTCGTTTTATATACATGCTCTGTATTTGGCTAAATTTGAATCAAATAATGCAAGAAAATAAAGATAAAGTTACTTAAAAAACGACCACGCTTGCTATTTACTGTGTGCCGGTTACTGTTAGAAGTACAACATTTCCAACAGTCTTCTGAAGTAGATACTGTCACTATGCCCATTTCACAGACAAAACACTGTGGCACAGGGAGGTTAAGAAATAATCTTCCATGGGGCCAGCTGGGTGGCACAGCAGTTAAGTGCTCACATTCTGCTTCGTCGACCCGGGGTTCACAGTTCGGATCCCGGGTGTGGACATGACACCACTTGGCACGCCATGCTCTGGTAGGCGTCCCACATATAAAGCAGAGGAAGGTGGGCACAGACGTTAGCCGAGGGCCAGTCTTCTTCAGCAAAAAGAGGAGGATTGGTGGCAGATGTTAGCTCAGGGCTAATCTTCCTCGAAAAGAAAAAAGGCATAATCTTCCAAAACTACGTAGCGAATTGTAAAGCAGTACTTTACAACTGGCTGGTTTCACAGTACACACACTTAATCACTGTGCACTACTTATTCTCCAGTGATAGAAATAATGTCAGAAATGATTGGCCATTATACTCAACAATCAAAGGACCTGATAACAAATGAGACTTAAAACATGCCACAACATGTTGTTACTGTTAAATCCAAATGTGGTTGCAATTAGAATATTATTGATTTTTCAAATTTTGTTTAAATTTAATTTGTACTTTTGTTTTATATTTTGGGAAGGACATAAGAAATTGATGTCTAGTTTTGCGTCTCTACATATTTAAATAAGATGAAAATAGTGTGAGCAAATATTATTCATCTGCATTTTTTCTTTAAATAAATCCATATATTACTTGTGTTTGAAAAACAACTTATGCACATTTTTGACCAACTTGATGTGTCATGAATAAGAATTACTTGTGTCTTCTACTATTATTTGGTTTTCAGTTCTCTTCATTTTATTTCATTTTTTGCTTTAAAACGAAATCACAGCATGTTGATGCTGTATTTAACACAAAGGCTTACGATAGTTGTATTTTCATTGTGGATTATACATTACAGTCATGCACCACATAAGAACGTTTTGGTCAACGACGGAGCACATATATGATGGAGGTCCCATGAGATTAGTACTATAGAGCCTAGGTGTGTAGTCGGCTATACTATCTGGGTTCCCGTATGTACACTGTGTGATGTTCACACAAGACATAGTCATCTAATGACACATTTCTCAAAATGTATCCCTGTTGTTAAGTGATGCATGGCTGTATAAACAGAGAAAATAAGCACTTTTTTTGTTTTTTAATGCTCTCTGACTTGATTTCTACTTTGTAGAGAATTATTATTCTCACTACCCTTTGCCTCCCCCACCTTGCATGCTTTTGCCTACTATGACCTGGACCATCTTTTCATTTTCTGTGACATTTTGTTAGGTGTATTTTTTTTGCAATATTTGACTTCCGGTTTTCAATCCAAACAGAGGCAGTATATTAATAGGGGATGCCAGCCCTTATCTTTTTTTGTCATGACAGATATGCTTGTTCTTTCTTCGATCCCCTTGCTTTATGAATTGTGTCATTTATATCTTTTGCTTTCTTTGTGTCTACAGCCTGATCTATGTATGCTGTTCTCTTTGATGTTAAATTCTGAATTGACTCAGAAAGAATTCAAACTGAGTTCAATTTTATAAATAAGAATAGGAAAAGCCAGGCTGGAAAGCAAGTTTCTCACCCTCCTTTTCCCTCTCAGCTCCCTGTATGAACGAACCATTCATCAAACTAAGTTTGCAGTGTGGATTGTGGGGGATCCCATGTGCTTCTGAGCCTTTGAAGCGTGTGGAGAAACTGAGTCTTCCTTCTGTATTATTGGCAAGATTTTCCCCCAGGGAAACTGGAGCAAATGTGACATATACCTGAGAATCCTGCCAGAAAAATGTACATTTTTCCTTCCTGTCCGTTTACTGTAAACTCCCTCTCTAAGAGTGTCCTAACTTGGTGACACTAGGCGTCCTGGAAGAGGGCAGCATTGATAGGCAAACTGCTCCCAATATATTTGAAAGAGGGGACATGTTCTCTTTTAGTTGCCTCAGAAAAGACTGATGACAAAAGGAGGCAATCTCACACACTTTCTCAGTGGAATTCCTGTTCTCTAGCATGTTTCCTGCTAGTCTATTATCATTAAAGTGCCACCATTTCCTCACAACCCACCACTCCACCTCTATTATGGAAATCATAACAACCTGATCTATAAGGTTTCTGAAAACAGTACCCCTGGAAAAATTACCATATCAAACCAAAACCCATCAGGAAAGAATCTCACACTCCGTTTAAAGGGATTTAAAGGAATTAAACTAAACTACACAATGAGAACAAGAATGTTCTATTGAGGTAGAACTAATGAGAAAATAAAGAGAAAAATATTATATCCATGAGAACTTGTTTAAGGTTTTGAGAAGCATTCTTAAAATACTTAGAATTGATATTGCTGCAGGTGAAAGAAATACAAATCAATTTGATGTTAAAAAATTAGAATATCTTGACAAGTATGTCTAAATCCAAGAGCTTGAATTACATGACTAGGAGTCAGTGTCTTTTCATCTCTAACTTCAAATACTGTCTTAATTTCCAGGTAGCAACTCTACGTGTTGATCTTACGAAACTCCTGGTGTTCAACCTATTAGCTTCAAGTCCAAAAGAAAGATGGCTCCTATTAACTAACAGACTTAGAATAAAATAAAGGGTGAGGATTGAGTTTCACTGAATTAATTTGCGTCCTCTATCCTTCCCAAGAGACAGAAGTTCTGGGAGAGAGTGAAGAGATATTGAAGGAGATGAATCCCTCAGAAAAACCATTGTGCCCTCATTAGAAGAAAGAGTAGGCAAAGACCATGAATGTTCATAGTTTTTGAACACGTATGTTCCGTATTGTCAAAATTAAAATAGAAAGGGGTGGAATGTTTAACTTGCATGCATGATGATATGTTTTCCCCTCGATCTCTTCTTGCCTTTGTTATTGAAAGCTATGGTTTGAGACTTTGTGGATTATTTTATTAATGCTATGAATCATTGTATTATTTAGTTTTTTATAAAGAATCATCATAGGCATTTCTAATGTGATTTGTCTTCCTATTTTTTTGTTACTTATCTCAGTGTTCAACTGATTTAAATCCCCACCAGAAGTCCTTTATTTCACAATTTTACCACTTTTGTGTTATTATGTGAGTTCTTGCTGAGCGACCTAGATAGAGATTCAACTTTTTGAAATGGATTTTGGAGATGATGTATTTTCTGAAGGCTTTTATTTGAGCAAATATTTCTGATATAGCTCTGAAGAATGCAAACTAAGCTCAACATTATATTTATGCACCTAGAATATATCTTTAAACTATCCTACCTCCCAACTCAATGGAGGAGGAACCTACAGGATCCTGTAATTTTGCCTTCCACTTAGCCTGAGATGAGTGGACCAAGGGGAATATTGGCTATTGGCTGGCCAGTGACCAAGCACGTTTCTCTCTAAGACTTGAAGAGACAAAGAGTGTGGGTACCTCTTGGGGCTAGCTGCTGTAGGGGAGGAAGACATTTCCTCTTCCCAAATGGGAGTTT
This sequence comes from Equus przewalskii, assembly GCF_037783145.1. Lineage (NCBI taxonomy): Eukaryota > Metazoa > Chordata > Mammalia > Perissodactyla > Equidae > Equus > Equus przewalskii. The sequence goes on from NC_091855.1 coordinate 28,363,859, forward strand.
GTCTGGCTGGAGAACGAATTAAATTCACATGAGACAGAATAGCAAGAGAAAATTAAATAGAGCTTTATGAGGAACCATGGCCTGGGGCCTTTCTTCCCAAAGGAAGAAAGGGCATCGAAGAAGTGGGGTGCACATAGTGGTTATATACCCCCAAACAGGGTGTTTCACATGTGATTGAAATGTCCTTCCCACAATAGTCACAAGATTGCCCTGTCGGCACAGTGCTTGATGGACACAGCAGGTAATGGTCTGCTATCTCGATGGGCGTAGCAGGAGGCAAGTCGATTGTCTGGAGCTGGGCGGTCACAGGTGAGTGCAGCAATCAGTTCCTAGCCTAAGGAAAGATGCTTAATCCTTGAAGAAATGCCAAAGTTGGGAGGGGGAGGGAAGTCAGTTACAGGAGGTTACCAGACTAGCACAATAAAATGCAGATTTTAAGTCCTTGCCTTTGGTATTGATTAAGAGTTTTTAGAGAGAAGGTCATCTCCTTTCTTCTTCCTGGTACAGAGCGGGAGGCACCTTTTACAGATAGAGATTTACCTTACAAATGTAAACGTGTCCTAACAAAGGGCAAGTTCTATTCCTCAGAGCCTCTTTCCCTGTCCCAGTTTATCAAAAGCAATCAGCCTCAAATAATCTTGATGCCAAAGAGACATATCTTGGGGTGGCCAATTCCAGGTCCCCACACTGCCATGAAAGGTCACATAAAACCAGGGTCTAGTGTCAGAACTATGGCAAGGCCAAGGGACATTCACTTCAAAGTTGTTGAAAAATAAAACCTTTGACTATGAAATGAAACTGACTGGTACAGAAAAAGAAGAAAAAAGGTTGATATGAGTCCAGGAGAATTAAATGCATCGTTGTCTTATTTCTGGATATATTTCAGGTTGGGAAATGTGCAGCTTTGCTAGTTTCCCATGAGATTTTTGTGTTGAATCTTGTAGTTCAAAAAGGTACTTGATGATAGCAATGGGTCATTTCTCCCCCACTTAAACACCACAGACTTTCTCATTGTCTTCTGGCATCAAGTATTGCAGAGTCAAGGCTGTGATCAGTATGGTTATGTTATACGAGTTATAATTTTTATCTACCTGAATTCTCATGCAATTTTTTTTGCTTGTTAAATCATACATGATTTCTGAAATGGGTCAGACCTAAGTATCTTTTTATGATGTTAGACTGAAATGAAGTACAGTTTTAAAATTTGCCTTTCTGTTATTTCATTTTTGTAGTTACTTTTAGCTACAAGCTTGCCCATTACTTCTATGCTGCGTGTTCTGATTTCTCTTTTCTGTGCATGTACAACTACTAATCTAGAAATGTCTTTTCTTTACACCATAACTATCATTTTAAGTTACTTTTATTTGTATTCTAGGAAATTTTCTCATGATTACACATTGTGGTTTTAATTATTCTAGAGTCAATTTTGCTCTTTAAAACTGTCAATGAAGTTTTAAATTTTATCACAAAGTTAGTTTTACTAATACCATATCAGAACTAAAATGTATCTTAGAATTAAAATACCATGTGCTGGAGAGCAACATGGAAAGTATAGCTAATCAAAAATTAGAGAGAAGGAGAAGAAGAAAAAGGTATCTACACGATGCTAATGATGAATGGGATGTGTCCAATGGTACAGAAATCAAGAGGCATCTATAACTTATCTCAAAATTCTAACATGTCTCTGTTGAGTCTTTATCATACTTTCTAAACACATCTTCCATATGTTTGACCACCAAACTAAGAAGACTTTAACATATAAGATTAGGGCAGTTTTTAGTTATAATCACTTGAATTTTTAGTGGTGGAGTTCTCACTATATCACACCATATCCAGATGACCATGACATTATACAAAACAAGTAATCAGATTCATTTACTCAATCTGTGATTCATACATCCATTCAGAAAACCAACATGTATCAACATCCTATAATACAAGATACTCAACTGATTCTAGGGCATACAAATGTGTAGAAAAAGAAAAGAAATGTGGAATAATAATAACCAAAACTTGATCATATTCTCAGTGAGTTCATAGTTTACTGGTGGAGAATGAACAACTAACTATGTTATGTTATAAATGGTAAATTGGCAAAAGAAACAGAGTCATAGGAGCATAGAGTGAGGAAAATATACTAAAAGGTGACATTATCTCTGGAGGCTGTAACTGTTTTACGTTGTGTTGTCTCTGTGGTCTTGACTTCTTCCATTACCAGTCTCTTTAATTATCCAGTGAGTAGCAAACATACTTTCATTATGTATACATATTTGCATTATCTCCAAGGTGTGGTGAAATTGAGATTTTAAACTCTTGACAAGAAAATGTCTAGGGAATTATGGTACTCCTTGTCTACGACACAAAAAAGAATCTGGAATATATGAAATCCATGTCATGCTTTTTAATTCAGAAAGAAGAGATTGCACTCCTGCTGTGAACTAAACATAAGCCAAGCCTGGCACTGACAGGTACCCCCTCCATTTTTCAGCTCTAACTGACAAGGGCTGATCAACATTTCCAATTTGCCTTCCTTCCTGACTAATTCAAATCCAGAGAGAGACACTTGTGCACAAATGAGTGAATAATATAAATTGTGCTTATCTTAATTTGCTGGTACCTGTTTCAACAATCTTCTCTTTTTCATCTCAAGTTAATGAACACGAGTAAGAGTTAAATGTGTGTAACATGTTAAACAGTGGAGAGAAATATGAAACCTATGACAGGAAGACATTCTACTAGCTCCATTAAAGAACTGAGGAGACAAAATCAAAGGAGAAAGAATATCATATAATAGGAGAGAAAATCATACAACAATCTGAATATTGGCATATCTATATATTATATGTGTGTGTGCATGTGTGTATATATATATATATCTTTATTTGGAAAATTACTATACCTTTTTCCTTCTCTATAATTAAAATTTATGTGTGGTCTATGGTATTTGGTGATTTTTTTTCTTAGATTTCCTAAGAGATCAATGTGGCTTTTACAATAAATTCTATAAATAGAAGTAGGTACAATGATACGAAAAAATTTAAATTCAAATTCTGGCTCTTCTACTTACAAATTGGATAACCTAGGAAAACTCAATAACCTAACGTTTAAAATACAGTTTCTTATAGGTATATCACAGTAAGAATTCATTGAAGTATTTCCTCTTAAGTATCTAACAATATAGACAAGAGATAATAGACAAGAGATCATCAATAACTGGTTTTCTTCAAACAGAAACACACACACACAGAGCCCAGATGCCCCTTTGTATTCCAAAAGAAGCTCCTTTCCTAACTGACTTTTAGTTTTTTGTGAAGCACTGTGCTATGCAGAACTAACTCAATTGGGAGAACCATAATCTGATGCTTGCTTTGAGGGCTTATTAAAATTTTGATTTTCCAAATAACACACAAGGCTTATATTCAAATGATGTGGAACCTTTGAGGTAAAGATGATATTTTCAGTGCAAACAAGATAATCAGATCCCATCAGGGAATCCTTTGATTCGTGACTCAAACAAGGGAGTGTGTTCTCTCTATTTGAGCAGTGAAGATTTGAAGACATGTTCTTACATCATAGTTCAATGAAGAGGGTGACAGAGGCAAAGACAGGTACATAGACAAGTAGGTAAGTAGGTAGAGAGATCTTGACATTAAATTTCTCCTGAACACAACTTCAAATCTGTAGCCAGGATTTCCAAGGCGAGTACCAAAATAAAACTATTAAACAAAGTGGTTGTAGAATAGGGTTTGAATATGCTGCAATAAAATCTTGATTAAATTTCTTATAGAATATAATACACTGGGTAAGCAAAATTGTCCTCAAATCTCTTTTTTTTCATACTTTGTTGCTGAGCAATTTTATATATGCAAATATGTATATATAGGTATATATACATATATACATATTTCTGCTTTAATAATTTTTTTAAAAGTAAAGGTTAAAAACTCGAGACTTCTATAATGATAAAATATCATCATCTAAAAAGTAGGTCCCATTTCCTTACATACATACTGATATACATGTCTAGGAGTTAGAATTGATTATACGGCCATTTCCTAAAATCTTGTTACTTGCTCATGTTACCCCAAAATTTGAAAATTATGCTTGTTTTCTTGGAACATGAATCTTTCTCCAGAAAGTAAAAATTGTGAATAAAGACAATCTGGATAAATAAGGAAGAACTCATTAGTACTTTACCATTTTAAGATTACAATTATTTTGAATTAAAGCAAGAAGGGCCATCTACTATAAGACCCCATGGAATGCCAGCCGCAACCAAACCAAGGAGAGACTTATGGAGATAGGGGGCAGATTTTGTCAGTGAGTTGATGCACACACATTTTCTGATTCCTGGTTTTTATCAAATGCTTCTCTTCCTTTTTCTACAAACTCATTGTCCTCACACCCGTTGCATGCCATCTCACCTTCCCAACTGATAAACGGCAACAAAAATAACAACAGATCTTTAAGTAGACACACACACACCTGAAATATGCAAAGCTCCAGACTGACAGGGACACTCACAGACTCAAGTCTTTTTCAAAGTTGAGTCAAAAGGCCAACTTGAAGTGGGTGGGGGAGCCCTGCTGAAACTCCCCCAGAAATATACTTCTTTTCCCTGGCAGAGCTTTTAGCTCTTTACTGTGGTTCATTTTCTGCCCTGATCTTACAAAATTCCGTTGATCTTTCTAAACCGTTTTAAAAAACATTATTTATTTAAATCTCCAAACTTGTCATGTCAGGGAATGTGTTGATGATATGTGAGGATAAAGAGAAGTGTGATGTATGTGTACGTATATGTTTGTGTGTGCGAGCGCACTTGTGCATGTGAGTGTGGCAAGGACAGAGAAGGAAAATCTGTAAATGAAAAGCACACTCTATTCAGAGTAAAGAAGGCTGTCTTCTGGTTTTAGGGAGAGGTATTTTACCATTGATCAGCTATGTGCAACTCCTAGACACGGCTCCTCCAGCGTTAGCATTAAGGAATTGGAACAGAATAAATCCAATAGGAATTTCATTTCTACAATCCAAACCTACAGGCATCAAGTAAACACTATTTTAAACTATTTGAGCAATTAAGAACTTCCAACAACTGATATTCTAGTATTTTCTGGCAACACATCAATGGATTAATGTGTCTAAAGCCACATCATGGGACTTGGGTAACTACTTGTTGGAAACACACTCCCTGTTCATGGCTCTATCTCTGTCCTACCCTCCTGTAATTTGCAAACAATATCTATGCATTATTTGGACATCGGAGAAAATATAGACTAAGCAGTTTTAATCTGAGTACACTTACAAGTCTCCCTCTCTTTGCAAGATATGCACTTAGCTGAGGAGAAAGATCAAGTCTTGCTATGATGAATTCCACTGACTGGTAGGATTTGGGGGCTGATACAGTCAGGCTAGGAACTTTGGAATCAAAGATACCTTGGGTTGAATTTTACTCAGCTATTCACTGGTTGTGAGGTTTGGGTCAAGTTTGTTCATAGGTTGTAATTAGGATTCTATGAAATAATCTATGCGTATTATTTCTTGCATGATCTGTGTAGATAGCCGCACAAGGCTGAAATTTATTGAACTAAATCAGGAAAAAAACCCAGCAAACGAAAGCAATCTTCTTTCCTCTACTCCTTTCTTGTATTTTTAACAAAGTGCGAATTCTATGGGGCAAATTGAAAAAGCGTGTTATCAAAGCAGAGCGATTGGAACTTCTGATGGAGAAGAGCTAAAGGAGTCAAAAAGAACTGTTCAGGACCATTTCCACTCTAGATTCAATCAATATGGATGATTCCATTTTCCTCATAAAAAAAAAAAACCCACGCTACAAAAAATGTATTTCTGTCTAAAGCAAATATATGTCTTTTACAAATTGATGGGCTCTGTGGAAGTTTTTACAAATGTTCTTCATTTTATCACTGTGGCAACCACAAAAGGAATTCTAAAGAAGGAAGCAAGGACTGGGTCGACAGGCAGACACTCTCAGATCTTGCAGTAATAGACTGAGCGCTATTTTAATGCGTGAGAGCTGCTTTTGCCACATGAGAAGATTTCTGAATGCAAAATGGCCAAGTGAAAGAGGAATAAATGCAAGCTAGCAGGACTTTAAGGCAATATAGGATGAAATATCCTGTTTTGTTGTTTATAGATGTTACACATAAAGTGATTTCATTATTTTAGTACCTTAAACAGAAATTTTAAAAGCTGAAATGAAAACTGTTTTCTTGTTCAGGGCTCACCCTTCTTCCATTGAAAGATGTATAAAATAATGCTTAGCACCTGGTTTTTCCTCTTATTTTGATTGTCCACTGTCGAATCTGCTCTGCTGAGTATGGGGAAAGAGGAGAGTCCATGCAAGCACCCTTAAACACCAGGATTGTGAGTCTAGTTGAAGATTCTCCAATCTTATAAGAGGTGTGCTTCAAGTATTTGTGCTTTAGTTTCATTATGGTGTAACGGAGGCATCATTTGGAGTCAGAAATATCTGGATTTGACCCTCAGAGCCTCCGTAAACTGCTCTATCAAGTTGGATATTTGCAGAGTGCAGAAATTTCTTGAACTTCAAGATGGAGATCATGCAAACCCCTCTGGGAGGTTGTTGCACGTGGTTCATATAATGTATGCCAAACACATAACTGGTGGTGGCATAGCAGTCATCCTATAAAGTCTACTTGTTTTAGTATTTGAGACCTCATAAAAATGATAAGAGGAAAAACCCCTACTCTGTACATGAGTATTTGGTATACTTCTGCCTCATTTCCAAAAAGTATGTATTAAAAAAACAACACCAACGTCTGAAAGCCATGCCCATTCTTCTTGTTAAGTGATTTTGCCTATCCATCATAGTCTATCTGTTCAGGGCTGCAGACACTGTATTATTTTAATTGAAAAATATGCTGGATGTTACAGTAATTCTTCTGTTCACTGATGTTTCACTCATTACCCATATTAACGTCAAGAACACAATAGGCATTCAAATAAATATCTTTAAATTCATATATACTTAATTTTTATAATCTTGTTTAATGTGGGCTCTAAAAGCAAACCAAGTTAGATTTTATTCCTAGATCTGACATTACCTTGAGTAAGCTAATTAGTTAACTTCACTAAGATTCTGTTCCCCAAACAGAAAAACAATGATAATAAACCTTGTCTCCTAGGGCTTGTTTATAAATAAGTTAAAGGACATAAAACATTCCCATAGTACTTGGGAAACAGTAAATCATCAATAGCTCTTAACTATTATTATTGTACCTTTTTACCATTGTGTCACCTATCAAATACGTTATAGCAAATATCAGATATAGGTCAATATTTTCTTTTCTGGAAATAAGAAATAAAGAAAAGAAGAAGGAACTAAGTGTTATCTCTAACATGAAAACTTGATAACACACTTTCTAGTTTTCCAGTGAAAACTCTGCCTGAGAATATATTCAACCATTCAAGGTGTTGGGACAGATAACTTTTTGAGCGAATACAAGTCAATACTTCCACAGAGAAAGAACAATACATCCTAATCCTCATTAAGGAATCATATGAAAGAAGAATTTGGAAATTTCAAAGTTGTGCATCTTCAAGATGACAAACACCCTACTAGCATTTCTTCCAAGAAACAGTGATCATTGCTCAAGAAATTTTTTTAAGGAACCTAGAAATGGCCTCAATATTATTCTAGCACATTCCTGAGAGCCCACACAAAAGATACAATTTATTTGCTATCAATGTCTACCTTTGTTTCTTCAAGTAGAGAATTTAAAGGATGTGATTGTTTCCCATAATTTTGTTTGCTCAGAATTAAGTAGAAAAGATCTTGAACTCCCAGCCAGAATATATAGGACATTTTCTGAAACGAACTAATGTTTGTTAAAATAATTCCAAATCTTTAATCTGATTTCAAGTTTCCTTTTCTCTTATCAGCTCTGTTTTATTTTTATGAGCATCAGCTGACCAGTTTAAAAATTAGATTACCTGTCTCGAGTTTTCCATTTTAAAATGTTTGCTTGTTGACTCTTTGCATTCTGTTCTTTACTCTTAGATAATCAATCACAATGACAAGCAGGGGTTTTGTCACCATCCTGGAGTATTTTGTGGAATCAATTAAACAAGAACACGAATGTCATCGTGTACTACAATATATGAAGGTGTTTTCTTTTTAAAGTTAATGTGAATCATCTGATTGTTCGTATAACATAACTGTGTATTTTAAGGAAATAATTTACTTCCTGTTGCTTACATTTTCCCATTCATTTTGAAAGCTGGTAATGATAATGACTAACTTGCTTTCTTTAAACTGAAGTTAGAATGATGACATTTGCATGTGTACTTGTTTGTGAAGAAGGTGCAATTTTTGTTAGTTTATTTTTAAATTGATAGAGACGCAGAACATTTTAGTCCCACACCAACATTCATTCAGTCAGTTGGTCGTATTTTCAAATTTATCAGGCCCATGTTACACTACCATATCTAAATTTACCATACTTTGGGAGAAATCATATCACTGCATCAAGCATGCTTTTTCTCTTTTATTTCTATTTTTTGCAAATTGACTTGTCGAGGGACATTCACTAATTTGTTCCTAATCTGTAATGTCTTCTTTGCTTACTGTTAAATGACCTAAAATTTGAACTTACATCCAAATTGTAAAAGATCCCAACATCTATCATAATTCTCCAAGCAAAAGTAATTCTCCTCAAAGATGTGTCATTTTAGTGTAAATAGTTTAACTCGATTAGTCCTTACATTTAAGACTCTGAAGTGTTATTTGTGAAAACTTTCAAATCCAGGCTTCTGTGGATTTGTGTTTTATCCCATTTCATATATCTCTGTATTTTAAGGCTCTCCCTTTTGCCTCTTTCCCCTACATTTTTATGTAAATGCATTCTGAGCCTAATGTGTTTATAACTATTAAACGCCATGTGTTGGTCTTCTGTGCTATAATAAAGTACATCTTTGCCTTCCGAATTTCTCTGGCAGCTATCTCCATGTTCGCTGTCCTCCAATGAGCGTCTGCAAATGTAACCACTTAAATCTGATCCCACTGTCTGAATCAGTTACTCAGATAAAAGGCAGCCAAGATCTAAGCCCTGCTCCATGTGGGACCCTCTTAATACTTCCCCCCAGAGTGGACATGGTTCCTCTTACCAGGAGTGTCTGTTTTTTGTTTCTTTCACTCATTCTTTATCTCCTCCCTTGTCTCCTCCTGGATTCTTGCAAGCTCTGTCTTAAGCAGGAACCAATTATGCAGAATTTAACCAAAGGCTTTCTGAAATTCAAACAGTCATAACATATGTACTGTCATTCTCAACACTGCTGGTACCACTTCAGATTGGAAAGGATGTTAAATAGGCAGACATGTTTTCTAAAACGAAATTTATCATTTCTGTTTTATTCCATGGGTTAAAAAAGACCACTATTGAGTCAACTTATTTTTTTAAGTCTTTAATTATTAAATATAAAGTCAGGCTGCATAATCCTCAAAAAATTAATCGGATTTCTAGAAACTTTATCTGATTGATTTTCTTTGAATCACCTGTAATCCATGGACTATTCCGTTTTGCATATTTTCTCTCAAAGTGAAATAGATATAGCAGTATGCAAGTAAAATTAAAAATGTTAAAAGCTCTGATATAGGTTTATATGTTTATAGCAATATCCAGGTTTTACTTGTGGCTACCCTTAGAAATAAGCTAGAGACGTGCATTAATACATTCTCTTCCAAGCTGAATTTTATTAAGGTCATTCCACAGCTCCTCATTATTCTACTGTCTGTCTATGAAAGCATGGGTACAATACATTTCACTCTTAAATAAGTTAGTAAGCCCCTATTTGGTATCATAATGATGGCTAAATTTTCTTAGTTGGAGTTTGATTCAGGGACAAGAGGGGCAGGTGAGCTTGTTTGGGCATAGAATATTCAACTGTTTCCCCATCTATTGATGGGGAACTGTTGGTGAGCACTGGATACGTGTTTTTTGAACTCCATAGATAACGTCGTATTTATTTTTATCCTCACAAATTCTTTTCAGGCAGGTGTTAACAGTTCTGTTTTTCCAGATGAGAAAACTGAGATTTAGAAATGTCTTTATAATCTGCATAAAGTCCCACAGCTAAAATAGTAGAGCTTGCATTCAAACACTAGAATCACCTGAATCTGAACAGTATTCTTAGCCACTGACTATATGCTGCCCTAGAAAACGTGTACACATATGCACAGACCCAGACCGAAAAAAAGTGCTTCAAAAAAAGAAATCTCACTCATGAACACTAGGTTTAGAACCCCTGCTCTAAGTTAAAGAAAAAGTTGAAGAAGATCTTGCAATTTCTTCTGGATTGGCCTCCACTTTTTACTGGGAAATGGAAGGAAACTAGAAACCAGAACAGAAACTCTATCTTAGGGATTATCACAGTTTTTAGCTAGACGACAGATTGGCAAACTTCTTCTCTGGCAAACTTTTTCTCAGACCAGATAGTAAATATTTTTGGGTTTGTGGCTGTGATATGGTCTCTATTGCAACTACACAATTAGGTAGCTGTAGGCAAAACAGCCACAGACAAGAGTAAATTAACTGTCGTAGCCAGCTTTGGCCTGCGGTGGCTCCCACTAATGAGCCCTGGGCTAGAGCATACAATGTGCTGTCTTTTATAGGAGCCTGGGTTTCCTAAGGAAGATATAGGAGGTGCCACTGGAGGAAAGGCATGATTTTAAGCTTATCCTACTCTGGTATAGTTCTTCAATAATTATTCATGAATATGCTTTACCAAGAATAAAATATTCTCAAGGGAACTCTGTAATTTTCAGTAGAGACCACGCCATGGAACCTAGGGTTTTACTCTGATGATGCAAATAGGTATCAGTTATTGGCTATTTGGAAGGAAAAGGGGATGCCACACTTTGCTGAACATAGAGCTTCTCATGTCCCAACAGGATCACATTTGGTGTGAGCACTTGGTAGTGACAAGTTCTGGAAGAAATTAGTCACACAGTTGCAAGCCTCATTATTAGATTTTTGGAAGAAGGAGAACATGAATGTGACGTTCAAGGAAAGAATTCTACATGGAGGTGTAGAAAGTTTCACGGAAATATTAAAAATTAGACTGTGAAAGGATGTTTGATGGAAGCATTTCAAATGACCAAAATGCAGCCAAAAAAAGAAAGTTCATGTAAGACCTAGGACATAAAACAGTAAATTAAGAACAGGAACAATTAATAAAAAAGGATGTGAACCCAAAAATGTTGTTAGATAAATAAGATATACATTTTGAGTAATTCATTTCAAATGAAGCACTTTAGAAAAATTGCATACATTTCATCTTTTCCACCTCAAAATATAGGTAAAGAACGAAGTACTCGGAGGTGGGAGAGGAGGAGCAATGGGGTTATTGTTGCATGAAATTACATGAAAAAATGTTCATGTGACAAAACTATTACAAAATATGAGTCGTCTGGTCCTTCACATCAGCTTATTTTACCTCTCCATTTCCATGGCCTCCTCCTCTTTCCAGAAAGAATGAAAGATTCATTCTTTCACCCTCCACACCAATTAAGTGTTCGTCAAGGGGTTGGGAACACCTTATAGATTTCTCATTAAACTTAGTCACCGCCAAAGTTATGAATATGGCCAGGGCAGCTTCTGTGGTACATGGGCCCATAAAGCAAGAAGAGGACCACATTCCTGATGTCTGTCTGGTTTGACATTTATACACATAAAACAATTCAGAATTACTTTTTCATGAGGGCTTATTTATGACAAGTACAGATGTTTCCATTTCACCTAGAGAGAAAATATCTTCTATATAATATCGAAGATAGAACTTAATTGAACCCATCAGATGATGATAAAGAAACAATGCTACACTTGAGATAACTTAACCACAGCTTGGTCCCCAGCCCTTTTCCCCCACAGCACCCTGTGGATTTTTTCCATGGCCTTTCCCCTCTTTGAAGTCAGTGGGAGCTCTGAGCTTAGAAAAGTCACCCAGAGTACAGAGGTGCACAAGGACAAGGCTGTTTGACTTTCTGCCCTCAAGAGGATCATGGGGTGGACGAATTAGTAAGCAGAAAGCAAAAAAGATTCTAACCTTAGTCCAAATGCAAAGCAAGCATTTTTCTTTCTTCCTTTTTTTTTTTTTTTGAAGTTCAATATTGTTTCCTTTACTCTTTTTAATTTTGTGTTTTTACCTTTGCCCTTCCTGTTTCCAACAGGGGTTGGAAGTACTTAAAACTCTTCAGAAAGTATGCTCTGTTGATGTTTCTAACAGGGACTGGAGCAGAAAGTATGACTTATGAACCTCGACTCCTTTGAAGCATTATCGCTGAAGCTGGGAGTGCAAAGCATGAATGGGTCAGGCTTGCATTAGCTCTCAAGGGACTGCCAAGATCAAGGAGCCGTTGACGGGGATTTCAAAAGATGAATAACCAAGCAGACTCCTTCGCTGTGCATTAACACTAATAATTAGTAGAGAGCATTACCCACGCTTTTCTTAAAGCAGAGATATTTAACGTTCTCATTTAATTGTGTATGTTTGTCCACAAGTATCATTAATTAAAACCTTTCGAATCCTTAAAAGTAAAGATATTTTATAAACCCTTACCATAATGGCCCCTCACTACATTTTAATAAGCTGTTAGTATTTATTAAACATACAATTGCTATCATATTAAAATAAAAGTTAATGACAATTGGAGATACTTAATTTAGTATATTACTACTTTAGCTAGTTAATATCAAGCTCTCCCATACTTTCCAATAGATGAATAAAAAAATCTAATTACTGTAGATTAAAATTTTCTGGGTAGTTTACTTTTATTGCACTTTTGGATTTACTTTCTCTTTTAATCTTCTTTGACTTTCCCTGGACGTACATCAATTCACCTGGTAACGTTTCAATCACAAGGCCAAGACATTTTTCTTAGCTCCAGTCAAAGAATATGCCTGGTGTATAGTGAACTGATGGATGGATTTTGACAGTGACCAAGTGAATTTATTTTAATTTAATAGATGTTAATTGAACACCGTTCACATGTAAGAAACTATGCTAAACATTTTAAGGAATAGAGAAAGAGTCCCTAGGTTCATCAACTGTTCTGGTTTGCCCCACAGGTGTCTGGGTATTTGGACTTTAAGTGCTAAACTTGGGAAAGTCCTGGGGAAATCAGGACAGATTTTTCACCCTAACCAAAGTCCTGTTCTTAGGAAGCTTACGTCAAGAAGATAAAAAAAGAAAGAAAGAACGCATGCCATGATATCAACTTTTATAAATAGCCTAGCAACATAAATAGGTATATATTATTCCTGGGTAAGTGGCCAGAAAAGATGCTGCTACAACTAGTTTATGTTAAGATTGATAATAATAATCATGATCTCGGCCATATTTTGATGTAATGCAAAACCTCCTAGGACATATGATAATTATGGTATTCATGAGAATTCAGAAATGCTGAATAGCTAAAAATGCTGCATTAGGTTCTCCTTAATGGTATTTCCTTGGTGCCAGGAATAATAAACATTGAGATAACTTCGGCTATATCTTCTCTGCCTAGAACTTTATGTTTTTGAGAGTATTTCCCTATGTAATCCTGCTGGTACTGGACACTATATAAGAATTAATTCAACCACCAACTCTATAAGGTACTTCCATCTTACAGATAGAAACACTGAGGCTTAGGAAGGTTCAGTAACTTGTCCAATGTTAAAAGTATAAATCATAGCCAAGATTTGAATTCGAGCAGTCTAGCTTCAAAGCCTAAATTCTTAGCCATAATCATTACCTGTCTCCCTATAACAGTGATTGGTTTGGCATTACAGCAATTATTCCTGAATTTTGTTGGATCCTAATAATCAAAAGGGTTATCTCACCCTTATAGCTAACACAGCAAGCTCTCCTAGCTTTTATTATTTATTTTCTTGAGGAAGATTAGTCCTGAACTAACATCCACCACCAATCCTCCTCTTTTTGCTGGGGAAGATTGGCCCTGAGCTAACATCAGTATCCATCTTCCTCTATTTTATGTGTGGGATGCCTACCACAGCATGGCTTGATAAGCAGTGTGTAGGTCCATTCCTGGGATCCGAACCTGGAAACCCAGGCCATTGAAGCAGAGTGCACAAACTTAGCCACTACACCACTGGGCTGGACCCTAGCTTTCCCAACTTTTACCTGATTTTCTTTCCATTATAGCACAGTATCTCTAAAAGAACAGTTTACTTTTTCTTATACCTTCACACCTTATAGCTAGCATTCCAGCCCATACACTAGCATTTTATTTATTCATTCACTAAATTATAGACAAATAGGTGTTGGGGAAGTCAAAGGAATTTTGGAAATGATCACTTTCTTGGCATTCGTAGTATAGCAGGGAGAGGAAGTATTTGTTTTGCTTTATTTTGGATTCCTTTACTAATTTTTAAAAGCTGTGATATTCTTATATAAATGTAAACTTCATTTGAACAAATATTAAAAAAATGGTGTTTACACTCTGGTTGAAGCAGGTGAGCATTTTTAGAGCCCCAACCACTTAATGCCCATCCCCCTTTACCATCCAGGAGGAGAGGTGATCCAGAGTTCTAGCCAGCGTGGCTGAGGAACCATGGCTGTCGATTCTAGGACCATGGCATCTGTGGTCACATCTGAGTGAAATAATAGGGAAAGATCTCACAGATCTGGTGACATTTGATTTTGGCCCTAAAGCATAAGGAGCATTAGGGAAGTCATTTGATTGTGTGGGAATAGTCAGCAAGAGAAGCCATTTAACAAAACCAGGGCATTTGCATGGAGAAATAATGACAAAGAAGATGGCGTGAGATTATAAAAGACTTGAATATGATATCATGCCTTATGGATTTCTTGTAAGGGAGGATAGTAGTTAAAAACAGGTAAAGCAAAAGGAGGAAGCTGATTAGTCCCCAAAACAGGCTCAATACATGTGAAATTTAGTCCCCATAAGGATGTTAATGAGCACCACACAAATCTTTTCATACTTTCAGGATCAATAACACTGGCAGCCCCTTGAATATTAGAAAAATCAAGAATTCAGTCAAGTTCCATTTTATTATCTTAAAGAATTATAGAATCCTATCAAACTACTTAGTCTACCTAAATGAGAATCCACTTAAATGTACAAAAAGACAAAATAATGCAAAATCTCATTAAATGATATGGCATATTGGGGTGTTTGCAGACTTCTGCAAGTTGTCAGGAGAAGGTGATGATGTGGAATGGAAATTTGTACCCTGACTACCCCCTCACTTAAGCTACAAAGTCTCCATTACATACTCTAAAAGGAGTTCAGGGTGTACCGTTCAAATCCCAATTTCCATTTCTGGCCATTATCCAATCACAGCCATCAGAACAGGAAAAGCCAAAGATTTGAGAGAGAATTGTTATGTCTAGCTGAGTTACAATTATTAACCTTAAGAAGATTAGAATTAAGTAGAGAAATATTTAAAAGAATTTATCCTAGAATATCAAGTTTAGAATGTGCGGTAGCTATTTGGTGAATTGAAAATTTAGCCAATCAGGATCAATATTACAATCCCATTTTTAAATGGTTTGAGTAATTAATCTAGTCCTACAATTTTATATTGCAGTCTAATACAGTTTATACACATTAACGAATGACAAGAGAATATCATATATATTTTATTTATTTAATTCATGAGATTCACTTAAGTATTTGGGACAGTTTATTGTCAATTGGATAATTAAAGTATTCAAAAAGAAAAGAAAAGAAAAATATTCTGTAAATACAGTTTAAAATGTTTGAGAAATGTATTTAATAAGTTTGTAATATTTATTAAGGCCCCTTAAAGGTTATTGCATTTTTTGGAATACTTACTAATAGATATTAGAAACAAATCAGAACAAAAAAAGTAGGTTTTAGGATATGGAACCTCAATAAATTTAACATTGAATGTTTAAATCAAAATATTTGTGAACAGAAAATCATCCCTGAGGATATCAAAACTCAGATTGACATTAAGTAGGTGAACTGAAGTCACTCTAAATGAAAATGTCTTCTGTGATACACAGCAATTATGGAACAATTTAGAGATGGAGAAGGAAGTAGTTGTATTAAAAAAAAAGTGAAATAGAAAGCTGCTATGTGATTAGATCCTTCATGAAACCCAAGGAAAGATGGAATTTTTAACAGATATCATGCTGATTTCTCAAGTGTCTTAGCCTTTGGGCAACAAGGAACTGGAATTATGAGGGGAGTCAGAGTGAACATTCTTACTTGGAAGAAGTTTCCATGGCTTAACGGAGCACTTCACACCCTGTGTAATGAACGCCATTATCTGTCTTTCTCCTGCTACCTCTAAAAACGAAATGATTGAGATATTTCATTCTGTAATTAGCAAGTGGATGTTTATTCCAGGCTCAATTTCACTTGATAGGAAAGTTACGGCGTTTACGATTGAAAGGAAGTGTGGACCATATAGTTAATGCTACATTAGCATTCAATCCCAGTTGAGGCGTGGGGTGGGAGCGAGGGACTGGCGTCTGCTGGTGTATTACAATCACACTTACTTCTCCAGTTTGCCAGGAGAGCAGTAGCAGCAGCAGTTCTGTGATGTTGTGAATGACTGAATGGTCTCCTATCACTTTGATAAAGGAGATACTTTGAGATGATTTTATTAAACAGCTATGTAGCCCACATCGCCTAATAGTGTAATTTGACAATCAAATTTGAAAACCGTTTTGTTTCCGAAATAGTTTGGATTCCTCTGGAGGCGAACCAACCCCACACCCTTTCAGCCACCACAGAGGCCAAAGTACTCATTTGTGAGAACCCCATCAAGGCAACTGGTTGGGGGTTTTCTTCAAAATGAAACATTTGTGGCCAGTTGACACTGCAGAAGGTTGGGTTGAGCAAACTGTATCAAGAGGGAAGTGTTTGCTGACAGTTTGACAAAAGTACATGTTGCTTTTGCTTTACCAGAGGAGAGGTTAGGCGTTACACCACCACTCCCAATGAGACCTTGGGGTATTGCATAGCTATCCATTCACAGCTTTCACAGTGATGAATGAGGTCTTAGCAGATGCCTTGCAGAGAGGGTTGGAGAAGAACAGATTCCTCATATGTCTGCCCTTTTCCCCTCAGATTGGGCCAGGCAGATGATTAGAGAAAAATGGTCTGGGCAGTTTAATGAAACCCATCTGCTTTGGCTGTTAATAGAAAAGTCCTTCAGAAGCTCTTGAGGCAATTTCATTTTTAAAAACATATATATATGTTTCATATATATTTAAAAACAAACATATATTTATTGATATACACACAGCAAAATATTTATGCCAAGGATAAAACTTTCTTTGCCTGCAATCCCAGATGGATGGATATATTACTATATCTATGTCGAACATGGGTCCCTGACTAGACAGCTTTGACATCAGTAGATGGTTGTGTTGACTGAACATAAAGGAAACTGAATCAACGTAAATCCAAACCATTTTAACCTGTTAGTTTTGCTAAACAGCATAGGGAATTTTATAGGGAAAGATAATTTATTGAAAATACCTGAATGTACTGACTGCATGAGCCATTGAAATCATGCTGAATGCTGCCTTTCTCATGAGGCCTTCAGTACTGATTCTCACACAGGATCCCACCGAAGCAGCTGAAAGCTAAAAGAGAAGGGGCAAAATTGTTATTTCAGCCTATTCACTTCAAAAATCGTAGATGATGCTTGAAAGACACGTGGTTTTATACATACTAGCTGAGACACTCTTATTCCATTTGAAATATTTTTGTTTGAATCAAATTAATATAAAAATTTACTTAAAATCATTTTCATACATGTCCAGTATTTAATATATTACAAAATAGGATAACTATGTATAGATCATGGATATACATCTGCTAACGAATGAATAAAAGATGCAGAGAAATACTAGTGAAATTTTTAAAATGCAAAAAGCAATAACTTTGTAGAATATTTTCAAATTGAAACTTTAGAGTTTTCCATATTTATGACAATTTCTTAAATAGTTAACGACAATGTACCATTGCTTCTAGGCAACTAATATAAAGAGAAATATGATGGGCCGATATATTATAAATGAATTGAAATTTGGGCGACCAGCTCTTAAAACAATGTCTATTTTATTAGATTTATTTTTATTGAATATATTCTTCATATAATGACAGTTGCATGAAAAATGTCTAGTTCTTTCAAAATCAGGGCAAACATTTTTGAAATGTTTATGAAGAACAACTAGGAGGCTAGCTTAGTGGTTATTTAATTGAGAGCAATTGACATTATTTTTAACTACTAAAAAGTAGCCTTGTTCTTCTTAATGAAGAAAAACTCATAGCATCAATTTTAGAACATGAACTCTCGTCCACTTTAGTGCATATAATGTAACCTGTTTAAAAACAAATAATTAAATTGAGAACTTCCATGCTAAGCCAATTTGAATAGAAAATAGTTATAAAAAGTTTAGGGACCTTAATATTTACAGCAATCGTTCTTAAACTTTCCAATGCACAGAATTACCTGGAAGGCTTTATAAAACAGGCTGCTGGACTCCACCCCTAGAATTTCTGATTCAATTGGTCTGGGATGGGGCCAATTACATACCTTCTTTGCCAAGTTATCAGGTGATCCAGAGGCTGCTTGTGCAAGGACTACCCTCTGAGAACCACAGGTATAGTCCATCAATTTGATCTTTGAAAGTGAATCCACTGTTACTAATGAGAGAACAAAACTATGAAATGATAGGGTAAGTTAACCATAAAGAAAAAAAGGAGAGGTTTAAAGAAAAAACTGCAGTGGTCAAGTTTGCCTGCTCTGCTTTGGCAGCCCAGGGTTCACACATTCCAATCCCAGGCGTGGACCTAGCACTGCTCGTCAAGCCACGCTGTGGCAGTGTCCCACATAAAATAGAAGAAGATTGGCACAGATGTTAGCTCAGCGACCATCCTCCTCAAGCAAACAGAGGAAGACTGGCAACAGATATTAGCTCAGGGTCAATCTTCCTCACCAAAAAAAAAAGTAAAAAGGAGAATGGTCTTGCTTCTGTTTGAGGAAATAGCAATGTTTTGTTTGTTTGTTCCTTTATCTTCTCTTTTCTTGCCCAGAAAACCAAATAGGAACCAGAAAATTGGAGTAGGAAATGTGAATAGGGAATTTACCTACATTTATAGCAGTTTGATCCAGCTGTAGGAGAGTTTTCCAAATCTCACTCAGCCATCTTAAGTTACGAGGCATCCTTCTTTTCCTTTTCTATAACTTCCTGAAGTGCTATGGTAATTTTATATAGGTTCTCTTATTTTACCCTTGATAATTTTTATTTTTTGTGTGTCATGACTCCATAAGAGAACAAGCTTTATATGATAGCGATATAACTTTTTGCAAAAGCTCTGCTTTCTTTACTCATGCAAACATTACTTGTCCAGACTTGTCGGGGTATTCCTAGCTCTCGAAACTATTCCTATTACAAATTTGTATAGACCTTAAAGATGTGGCTTTTCGCCTTCATAGCTGGAATCTCTTGGGATAGCCCACAAGAGGCCTTATCCTGTTGGCCTAGCCATTATTGCTGCTTCATTACCTGGAACTTCAAAACTAGGCATCACATTTGGAAAAAAAGGTTGTGCTTTCATTCTTTGCTCATGAACTAATTTAATCCTCTTTCTCCAAATGGGAGCAAGAACTAACTCTTCCTTTGTGTTTGCTCTCAAATTGCATGCCAATTTAAGCCCCATCACAACAATAGGGTGATTTTCTGGAACACTGGGCTTCTAGCCCAGTTCTCACAGCATCAATACTCACCAGGAAGAGACAGAACACAAGAAGGAAACGTGAATCTCATCAATGCCATGGCATCATTTTTATGTAATCTCTATTTTAAAAAACTGATCATCTATTTTTAAAGTTCACCTTCCCTCTTTTTGGCAGAAGGTAGATCTACATACACTCCCTAGTGGCTAATTTGGAGCTTTGGGAATGTCCCTTAATGACTCAGGGACTTAAGTGCCTTCAGTGGGTGGATTTGAGAGCACTCTCAATCATTTTTCAGCTTTAAACCGGGAAGAGTTTGTGGTGCAAAAGAAAAGCAATTACAGTCACAATCAGAGTTTAAAAAATAACTTAGTTTGAGGTCAAAGTTCTCTGTCCTTCTTCAGTACCAAGTGTAAGCACTAGATGCCTTATCACACTAGATGCAAATCTCAATATATAAACAGTGCATAGAAAGAAAAAAGCCCGCCTGCAAAGAAGTTCACTTAGTTTTAATTTATAGAATGTGTCATGGACTGCCACTAAAACGTTTCATAAGCCAATTTGATGACATCATGAAAGACTCTAAGCTCATCACTGACCTTATTAATTTGCCTCTGCCCAGAAAACAAAATGAAGATTTGTGAGGTTTTTTGCATAAGAAAATTGATTTTCAACAAGAATGTCCCCAAATTTCCTCCCCAAAAACCCATGTAAAAAGATTCTGGCAAATAGTCATTTCATAAAAATATGTTGTATTCTGGTAGCTGCCTTTACATTTTCCCCAGATTTTCTGTCTTGCTTGGGTCTTTTGATGGAAATACAAGCAAGGTCTTAGCACCCGCAGCCACTTAATGGAAATGAACAGCGTTTTGAGAGACCCAAAATTTTCATCATTGAATCTATTTAGGGAGGCTGCACAGAGTCTTTCTTTCCCTAATCTCCTACTGATTTTCAGTGCAAATACTGCCAGCCTGACTCGTGGCCACAGGACTTAGTTATGCCCTTGACTGAAAACCATGTCAATGCAAATTCAGAGGATAAACCAGCATGCAAATCCCAAAGGCTTCAGCAAGTTCTAATTCAGCCACAGTATTAGCAAAACAAGATAGCAATTATGCAAGGAATCAGCTGGAAACTTACTTTTAATTTAAAATTTTTGTATCTTTACAGCTGGGAAAAATGAGACCCTGCCTATTTTTTGTTGTAAAACCGACCCGGTAGGAGCCAAAAGCCATACGGTACATTATCACCACCGTGTTCTACGATGACGCACACGCACACGTACGTACAGTCACACAAGCTGCTTCCGGAAGAGGAGAGAGACTTCTGATGAGGTTAAATTGTTTTATTTTCTTAGTGTTCTTTACTAATCTTTCAGAGATCAAAGCATAATTGGCATCCAGTAAAAGCTAGATATTTGGACGTAATCATCCTGAGGCGTTTTTCCCCCTCATTTCTGAACTCTTAGCTCTGGTCTCACAATTTCTCAGCTATCCCAACTCCAGGTGCCCTAGTTGAGTTAACTTTAGTTGAGATGGGCAAAGAAAGTGGCTCTCCCTTTTATCCCAGTGTGAAGACCCATTTTGTGTTCAGAGAAGACCACGTATAGTTTATGACTGATGGAGCTATTTAGTTAATTTAGTTTAGATCTAGAGAAATGAAAGCTTTCCTACAGCGTACTCTCTCTGAGAAGGCAGCAACCACCTGTGCATGACACCCTGCATAACCCATGGATCAGGGCAGACATCACGTGCTCCTTTGCAGTATTTTCAGGAGCCTAGAATGACAGGTACAATTTTGGAAGGAAGACAAGGGAGTTGTGTGGCCACATGTAGGAATGGCTGGAGTTTAGGAAAGTAAATAACATGCTTGAGAACTAGGGGTCGGCCTGGTCTGGATTAGGATCTAGGGTGTCTCCCTAACCTGTTGGGTGAACAGGACAAGTTACTAAGCTCCCTGGACCTTAGATGTTCAACCATAAGTGTCTAACTCCTTGCGTCTTAAGGTATGGGCAGTATCATCGACACACCAAAACTGCTGAATCAATATCCGCTTTATAGCAAAATTCCTAGGTGATTGTATGCATGCTAAAATTTGACAATCACTAGAATGCCATACAATAGATCTTCTGTAAATACTAACTTTATTTATTTATTGAGCACCTACTGTCTCCCTGATGCCGTGGCAGGCTCAGTGGATATAGTAGAAACCAGAAACTAACATTGGTCTTTACTTCCATAGTAAGAGAAACAGACTTGAATCTCACAAATGAAAGCTTAATTGCAGATTGAGATGAGGGCCCTGAAGGAGTAGAAGGAGGCGTTTTGATCACAAGGAAATTTACTTGGGCAGGCGTCTCACAGTAGCTGTATGATTACACTTAAAGTTTGTCCTTAGCTCCGTTCAGAGAGACCCCCTTATTTCTTCTTTCCTGGCAGATTTGTTTTAATGTCTTGTGTGTTAACTGATCTTGTCCTTGTGAATACATGTTGGACCCTCCTAGAATTATACAGTCTCTTTCTCCTTGTTGACATCCAATCCTGGACTTCCAAACAGCTACGTGTCCTGTATTAACTCAGCAGACAAAAATCTCTCACTTTCTTCCTCCACAGGGTTCTCTCAGGAAGGATATTAGCCTGGTAGGGGAGATGTATCTCTTCACTATTCCAAGCAGCAAGTGGAGCATCCACTGTGGCTTATAGGATTCCAGAAGGTCAAGCTCCCTCTCTGGACATGTAATTTTATAGTAATTATTTTCCCTTGGTTTCTCCTCCTTTAAATACTATTCTCAGGCTCCGCTAAGTCCTGACCTGCCCACCAAAGACTGCTGGTTCCTGAGTTACCATATCAACAGTAAAGGCATAAGCCACACAAAATAGCGATGAATAGAGACCCAGATTGACCAAACCTCCAAAATAGGAAAACAGAAAAGAAGGAAGAATCTCAAACCCATTCCTCTCCATCAACTCTTGATACTTGCATATGGAAATAATCAGCATTAAAACAATGGCAGGGACTTATGAACTCTAATTACCATGCTTTCAAGAAATATTTTAACGATGTCATTAATTAATGTTTATAGAGCCTCTTATCTTGTTGGGGCTTGTTCATTTTGTCCAGCAAATTACCTTTAAATGCAAATCTGAACATAGCACTCTCCGGTGCTTAAAGAGCTTCAGTGGCTTCCCATTAAGCAATGTACACAAGGCTCAATTTCTTACAAGTCCCTTCATCCACCATGGCCTTCACCTTGGGTCCAATCCACCTACCATATCAAAGACATAGAGATTTCCGAATATGTCTCATTACTCTATGAATCTGAGCCTTTTATCACACTTATTCTTTGGTCTGAAATCTACTTAATATTCCATTCTCCCAGAAAAGTCTTTTTTTTTTCTTCAGTAGTTACTCATATCTCTTTAGTGAGATCTTTCCTAACGTCCTGAGCAGAATTAAATAATTAGAAATTCCCAATAATAACTTCTGTCAATTACTTTATTGCACTATATTTTTATGTTACACAACATATGATACACAACTATTTCTGAGTTTTTGCATCTATTTTCACATTATATTGTCATCTCAAGAACAGAGATCCTTTCTTTTGAATTGCGTATTCCCAGAGTCTCATACAGTGTCTGGAGCATAGTGTGCTCTTGGGAAAAACATGTTTAGAACATCAGTCAGGACAAATTGTGTACATTTTAATAAAAAAATGAATGAATGAATGCACAGGAGTCATAAACTGCTTCCATCCGTAATAGAAAGCAGGATGAAATTAAATGGCATAACCCTGCACATTGCTTGTTTTGTAACTGATGCTGAAATATTTGTAAAATCAACAAAAGAATATATGGAGGGAGACAGAAAGACAGCTCTGCCTCTTGAGCACTGAAATTGTATCACTTGCTTACAATAAACCCACAAGTGTACGTAGGCACTTTTCAAAGCTTTCAAATCAAATATCACGTTAGGTAAGTATTTCTTATTAGTAGAACAACTTCTATGGTTCCCAGAACAATTTGTAATTATTATCTCATCAATTCTACTAAAGTAGGCCGAAAACTTTACACTTATGCTCTAGATGAGAGAGGCCAAGGGAGAGTCCGTGAGTGTGTGCATATTTGTGTGTGTGTGTACATGCGCGTGTTAGGTGAAAGTCAGCCCTCCCTGTGCTAAGTCCTTCTCAATCTGTCTCTTTCAGCTCATTGCTGGTCTAAGGAAAGATCCCCACCCACAAGATGATCAGGCAGTGATCTGAAACAATCACTTAAATGACTCTCCTACCAGGTGTCACGCACTGTGTTCATTTTGTGCAATGGTACAGACTAGTCAACAACACAATTTCTCTCTCTCTCCCTTTCAATCTCTGTGCCAATCTCTTTCCTCTTCTCAATAAGGGCTTTCTATGATACTTCTTGTTTCTGAATTGGGAAAAGCTAAAAAACACGAACCATGTATTCTTCTCTCAGAGAATTTGCAATTTGATGGGATGCCCAAATTTGTTCTCTGTGTTAATTGTTGCTTGTTTATACATGATGATAAATACACAGTCCAAACGCCATGGCAGAAATGCAAGTGTCCATATGGTCCAGACTATTTGAGAAAGGCTTCAAGGAGCCACCTTCTTTGTGCTCTTAAATCCTTCAATAGTTGGACCACATCTTAGTTTATCCAATCTCATTTCTTCTTATTCTTCAAGGGATTCCAGTCATGCTCTTGGCCTCATTTTTCTCTCACTCACACAATCTTGCTTTAACTCATGCTCTTTCTCCTGCTTAAACTACCCTTCTCATTCTACCTTCTTCACATACTCAAAAGCCTCCCACATTTCAGGATGCATACCATGTCCCCCCAGATAACTCTGTCCCCTGTTGATTCCTGTTCATCCCTAAAGTCTTAGTAAATATTACAAAGGTTACCATATAATTACATAGTGATTTATAGCATTCTCTCTTTCTTCTATGTATGCACGTCTTATTCCCCCAAAGACGATCTAAGTTTACGGAGTTTTACAAATATCGTGTCTTAGTTCATAGGCTCCAAAGAGTAAACAATGGTAGGGACTCAATGAACACTTCTTGCTTAGGAGTTGAGATTAAAGTACAGTTATTTATTTTTCCTTTGCTTATGCCATACACTCACAGCTCCTGGCCCTTATTCATAGTCTGTGCTTAGAGTTCCTTCTTTCTAACCCTCAACCATACAGACTCCTACTCCTCCAAGACCCAGGGCATTGAAGTACTTCTCCTTGGCCATTCCCAGAATTAATTTGTTGTTCTTTGATGCTCCATTGATACTTTACACAGTATTCTATTTTAGCTATAATTACG
This sequence comes from Equus przewalskii, assembly GCF_037783145.1. Lineage (NCBI taxonomy): Eukaryota > Metazoa > Chordata > Mammalia > Perissodactyla > Equidae > Equus > Equus przewalskii. Next base: position 28,388,916 of record NC_091855.1, read on the forward strand.
TATCCTTATAATTTTTTTGGGGGGTGAGGAAGATTAGCCCTGAGCTGACATCAGTTGCCAATCTTCCCCTTTTTGCTTGAGGAAGATTGTTGCTGAGCTAACATCTGTGCCAATCTTCTCCTATTTTGTATGTGGGCTGCCGCCACATGGCTTGATGAACTGTGCTAGGTCTGCACCTGAGATCCGAAGCTGCAAATCCCAGACTGCTGAAGCAGAGCATGCAAATTTAACCACTACACCCCAGGCTGGCCCCCATATCCTTATAATTTTAATGGTTATAAATTTATTAGATTCAGTACCATCTATAGTAGACTCAAAAATGGCCCCCCAAAAATATCCACCTCCTAATCTCTGTAACCGGTGGATGTTACATTATAGACAGACAAAAAGGGACTTTGCAAATGTGATTAAGGGTCTTGAGATGAGGAGAGTATCCTAGAGTATCCAGGTGAGCTCTAACTGCAATAGTATCTATGTTTATCACAGTAAGGCAGAAGGAGATTTGAAACCAACATGAAGGAGGACGTGATGTATAGACTGAGCAAATATTTGAGACACTGATCTTGAAGATTGGAATGATGCAGCCACAAGCCAAGGAATGACAGCAGCTGTCAGAAGCCGAAAGAGGCAAGGAAAGGATCCTCCCCTGAAGTCTCCAGAGGGAGGATGTCCCTGCTGACACTTTGATTTCAGCCCAATGATACTGATTTTAGACTTTTGGCCTTGATGAAACTATGAGAGGATAAATTTTTGTTGTCAAAAGCTGCCTAGTTTGTGATATTTTGTTACAGTGGCCATGGGAACCTAACGTGCCATTTCTCAAACTATTTCTTATTCTTTTCTCTGTGCCCTAGCTTTAGTGTTATGCCTTCCTTATGGAAAAACGTTTAAGAAATGATTATTGCATCCCTACTGGATGGACACTGTTATGCTAGGTGCTTACAGATGTCATTGCAATAAGGATTTTAAAGGCTGCATTTACTCTGATCATGTTTTATTTTCATTTTTTTATTTTTTTTGAAGAAGAAGATTAGCCCTGAGCTAACTGCTGCCAATCCTCCTCTTTTCGCTGAGGAAGACTGGCCCTGAGCTAACATCCATGCCCATCTTCCTCCACTTTGTATGTGGGACGCCCACCACAGTATGGTCTGTCACTTGGTGCCATGTCCGCACCCTGGATCCGAACAAGAAAACCCCGGGCCGCCAAAGCAGAATGTGTACACTTAACCACTGCGCCATAGGGCCGGCCCCCTATTTTTTGTATATCTCAACGTAAGCTTTCCCTGAAAGTCCAGCTTGAAAATCGAACTGCATGCTTGACTTTTCTACTTGTATTTCAAAACAGTGCCTCAAACTTAAAACAGCTGAAACATGCTCTTGATACATTCATTCCAGGTGTATTCTCTGGATGTCACGCTCTTGTTTCTCTCTAAATTGCACCATCACTAATCAAACTCCAAAAGCCAAAAATCTTTCTTCTGCGGTGAGCCTGGTGGTGAAGCAGTTAAGTTCGCACGTTCTGCTTTGGCAGCAGGTTCGGATCCCGGCTGAGAACCTATGCAACACTTGTCAAGCCATGCTGTGGCAGGCGTCTCACATATAAAGCAGAGGAAGATGAGCATGGATGACAGCTCAGGGCTAGTCTTCCTCAGCAAAAAGAGGAGGATTGGCGGCAGATGTTAGCTCAGGGCTAATCTTCCTCAAAAAAACAATTTTTTTTTCTCTTTTCTCACCCTACACATCCAACCCACCTCAAGAAATCCTCTTGTCCCTGTCTCAAAATGACATCCTATATTCATTAATTTCTCTCCATCATGACCACCATCGCCCACTTCCACACCCATAAGCACTACAGTGGTCTCCTCACTGGTTTCCTCTCTTCTATTCTTGTCTCTACTCCCTATAATTTGTTCTGCATTTTCCAGAGTGTTCTTTTGGAAGAGGAAATCACTTGGTCTCATACCTATAAATACTCTAGTGTCTTATCACTGCTATCTTCGTCAGCTCAGGCTGCTATGACAAAATACAGTAAACTGGACAGCTTATCAACAACAGAAATTTATTTCTCACAGTCTTGAAGCTGGGGATGTCCAGGATCAATGTGTTGGCTGGTTCAGTGTCTGGTAAGGGTCCACTTCTTGGTTGCAGAAGACTGTCTTCTTGCTCAGTCCTCACATAGTGAAAAGAGAGTAGGCTAACTGTCTGACGTCTTCCTATAAGGGCGCTAATTGCATTCATGAGGGCTCTGCCGTCACAACTTAACTCCCAATGTCCCCACCTCCAAACACCATCACATTAGGGGTTGGATTTCAACATAGGAATTTTGAGGGGACACAAGCATTCGGTCCATAACAACCGCATTACAGATAAAGCTCCACATTCTTACCGCATCTGGCGAAGCCTGTATCTCCGACTTCATTCCCCACCACTTCCTGCTTTGTTCATGACGCTCTAACACACTGGCTTTCTTTTAGATTTTTGAATAAATCAAGCTCACTCTTACCTTAGAGACTTTACAATGGGCTTTGCATTTTCTGACTGAAACGTTATTTCCTCCTATTCGCTTGGTAATTTAATGTCATCATTTAAATTCTAATCTTAAGAAGTTAACTGGTCCCTCTGTGCTACAACAGCTAGGCAGTTATAATTCTTGGCCCATTTGTCTCCACGTTGTCTCTTAACCCTCATTGAAATGTAAGCTTCATGAGAGAAAGAGGACCCTATTTGTTTTACTTATTTCTATCTCCAAGGTCTAAATCAGTGTATAGCGTATAATGGTTTCTCAATAAATATCTGTTGAAAGAATGGAATGTAAAAATAAGAAGCCCATTAACAACACCCGATTAATGAATAATCTACACATTCTAATATGAAAAGTATTCCTAGGTCATCAGTGTGTGTTATAACAGCAACACACACACAAAAAGATATTAAGACAGTATTTCTCTGCCTCAGTTCACACCAAAAGAATGGTGAAAACTAGAGCTAAAAGGAAGGGAGACCATCTGCATTTCAGGATGTGCCATCTCCTTTCTGAATGTCTCCCATTGCAGGTGACAATGGTGTCTACCTATGTTATTTCCATGTGCCTTCCATTCTCCATTGCTTGAGGCTTCTCATGGCACTGCTTGCAGGCCTCCTGTCAATGATGCCACCTGCAGATGCTCTCATATTTCGTCTGCCTTGGCCACTCTTTGGTTGTCTGATTGCTTTCAAAACTCCTGGTGGCACCACCACCATGACTTCCCTGCGTTTGTCCTTTTGAAGATGCTGTTCCAACATAGGCCAGACAACTGCCCCATTTCTTTGCTCTGTGATACTTTTGAGCATTCACTTCTGCTCCACCCAACAGTTTGTACCACATGTCGCTGTCCCTTTGAAACCATTCTGAGGGGGTCTTGCCCCCTAGTCTTTTTACTCACAAAAGGATCCAAGCTAATTACCAGTCTAGTGTCCGCTTGTACGTTTCTCTTCCTCCTCTTTCTCCTTCTGCTGCAGTTTGAATGGAAGACGTGGAAATTTGCAGATTTGGATTAATCATTATTTAATTGTCTTTTTTTAATTGCAGTAACATTGGATTATAAAATTACGTAGCTTTCAGATGTACATTGTAATATATTTCGAATTCTGTGTAGATTACATCATGTTCACCACCCAAAAACTAATTATAGTCCTATTTAATTCTTTTCTGGAAGTTTTATTTTTTTATCACGAAAAATATTATTGTCCTTATAGTCCTTTATTCCCATTTTGTCTACTTACTAGGTCCGATTTTTTAAAATGTAAATGAATTATATGAGAGAAGAGAAATAGAGGTGCTCAATAAATGGAAGATATCATCATCATCATTAGTGTTATTATTATTAAATACAACTAACAGTGTGAAAGTTAACTTTTATTCTAATGTTCATATATTTTTGCAAATGCTGTGCAAATACAGTGAGTTTTCAATGTTTAAAAATCCTTTCTCACTTTCTCTCAAGCTACCACAGCAATAAGTTGAAAACAGAATATTCTGTCAGTCAAGAAATTATTCTTGTACATGATGTCAAACATCAGATTTAATTACTCGAACAATACACCTTTTGAAGTTATTCATACATAGTCTCATGTGCAGTTCAAGATTATAGTTTGTGCTCACAGAAGGGAAGGACAAGGGGAAAAAAAGCAGTATCCAGCATATGATAGCAATTTTCCTTTGATCATGTCAAAGTAAGATATGTATAAAAGATGTTCTCAGCAGTTGATACAGCACATTCTTCTTCAATTTGTGAATATGATGTATATTTTATGTTCTTAATATTTTAACACTAAAATATATTACCTTCTTCAGTAAAAGCTTAGTTTCCCACAGACAGACAGCATCCCCAAATAATATACAGTATCAATAGTACTGCTAATTATTTCTGATTAATAAAGAAACTTTCCTAGCACACTCCTTTGAGTAAATTATATGTTCCAGGTACATACCTTGAAATCTCCAAATCTAAAATTGGAGGAAAATCACCTTTCAAGTATCTACAGAAGAGTCAGAAATACTATATTAACTAATTGTGAAAAATGTAAATTTATTTCAAAAATGAAGACAAAATAAATCCAAGGAAAGTGAGGTAAGTAACTAGCAACAGGAAATATCAGAATCTCCAAAATAGAATGAATTTTAAAATTACGAGAGACGGAATTTCCATTTAAATTGATTTCAAAGAATATTCAGGAAGTTTCCAAAGCATTTCTTATCTATTTGTTTTAGGAATCAGCAGTCAGCCATTATGTCAATTTTTAAAGGCTAAAGCTAACCCTCTTCTAAACTTCATCTGTGAAGATCTTAGCTCTTTGCCTTTGCCAGCTGGGTCCCAGGCATTTCTCGTCTAGGAGGGCACCACGGCTTTCTAGAAGTCCTTCAGGGCATAGTGCTGCCAGTCATGCAAAAAAACTTCTTGAAGCAAAACTGTGACTTATTCTGCCCTCTCTGCTCTTGTCTCCCCATAGTCCTCCAGAGTCTTCCATAACCCTACACATCAAAAGGAGGAACAACCTGTAATTGTGACAGCTGTGTTATTTTATTTTCAACCAAACACACTTTTTTCAAGGATGAGGAGCACAAATAATTCATACTGGTTTTAAAAGGAGAATCAGCATGCTTAGCTACAAAACAGAAGTATCCCCTTTGCGCTGTCCCAGCTGAGGTCTCTCTAGAGTGCTCACCTCCCCCCCACCCACTGGAACTCACCCCATCACATTGTTCACGGTGATCCTGTGTTGGAAGACACTGTAAGGGAGGTTTTTCAGAGCAGCTGGGTGAGAAACCAGGCGATTAACTGGCATGCTGCTGGCGGGAGCAGGAATGGAGTTCCCACTCACAGGAAGACTGACTGGTGATGGCGTAAGCAGAAAAAGCATCATTTTCAGAAAAGCAGGCAGAGAGCTGGCAGGTACTCTGGGTACTCTGAGCGTTCAAACACTGCCCCCTTTTCTTTACCATGGTTCTTCTATCAGCCCAATTGCAGAGACCTCCCAGGTGTTGGCAAACCTAGATGATTCTTCCAGCTTAGAACTACCTACTCATCTCTTCCTTTCACAATCTCAGTGTCCTTCCCACATTCCCTTTACTCTTCTCAACGGAACGATTGTTATTATTATTATTCCCATCACAATACATATAAAGGGCATATGAGGAAGAGCCTGTTCGCTTATAACAACATAACATAACGAAACAAAACAAAAACACACAGAGCCAATAACAACATAAATAATTGTTCCCCTTTCCACAAGAAAAGAGGGCTCAGACTTGAGAAATAAATTGGTCTGATGTTCCTTCTCAGGAGAAGAGAGAAGATGTTCGCAGTTCATTCTGGGAAAAATTGCCCTCCCCTGCAATATAAACAGATGACCTTAATGCAGCAAAGAAAAACGCAAGCAAACTAACAGAAGCAAGTTGACTTTAAAAACAATTAAGCAAAAAATTGACTTTTCATATCCTATCGTGTCTGTCCAGAGAACCAGAAAAAAAATGTTTTTTAAAAAACATTCAGATTGAGTATCTAGTTAAATTTTAAATTTCAGCAGCCAATGATACTCATAGGGTCACTAGTCTTGTCATTCAAAAGCATTCTGCTTCTCTTGAACCCATCAATAATTTGAAGCCTTCTCTCCTGTTGGTTCTATTAACTCATAGTCCAAATTGGCATTTATTCATTTTTCAAGTTCTTGACATGGATAAAAGTTTCATATTATTTCCACAATTCCTCCTAAAAAGTACCCACAAAGGTTGATTTGATAAACCTAAAATACATCCATTTTGTTATCAAAGGCGAACGCTAAATGTAAAAGGTATATAGGCAAAATGAAACGTGACTGATTGTAAGGTAAGCCAACAAAGACAAAAAAAGTCAATCCCACTGTATTCTACCATGTAAATATTTTCTCATTTCTATGGACATAATTCCCAAAATAAGAGCCTTAAGATTTTGAAATGTTTGCTTTATAATTTTATATGTAATAAGACTTTTAATGAGATAACATAATACGGAGTTAAAAGAAATCGATTCTGTGGAAGCGAAGCATAGAAACTTAGTGGCTCTTTGCAAGACTGCAAAGAACTTCTCTATGAAATAAGAGCATTGGATGAGATGATTTCTGTGTTTCGTTCCAGCTCTTGGGATATATCATAACTGTTTGGCACTTTATTCATGCTTCTTTTTGGAGACTAGGGCTCCATTCTTAAATACATTGTGGTCTATTTTCTCAGCTCAACTTACTCATCTGCAAAAAGGATACCATATCTCCACTGCCTTACCTCAATGAGTTTCTGTGAAAATACAGCACGTGGGGGCACTTCATGGACTAAAAACACTTTGCAGATCATGATGGTGGTTCTTCTATGCCTGACACAGACTGCCACAGGAAGTAGGAAGAAGAACTTAGGGGTTAAAGTGTGAGGTCTTGAGAATCTAACTCGAATGGAATATTTATCTCCTCAATGCTGCTGAATCTGGTGCCTAACTCAGACAATAGAGATGCAGGGTCCTACCTCATCAGATTATTGTGAAAACTGAACAGATAATACATGCCCAGCTTACATCACAAGGCCTTACATGATAAGCACTCAATAAATGTGAGTGATTATTTTTGACATTCTTGGCTTTATAAGGCATGCATCTAGACAGTGATTGTAAAACGAAAAATTAGGAGAAAAGATACCGGAGAAGAAGATCTAAGCATACTAATTTCTAAACAGCCATTTCCCAGAGATTGCTCTATCTAACCAAAGGGGAGACAGAATTAATAAAAGTTAAAGCTGTTTGGATTCTATAAATATCATATTTCCACTAGAGATGATAAATGGGCGTAACTTTGAGTCTTATCGTCACAAGCAAGTGCTTTCCCATCTTGCTTTTCTAGCTTGCTCTCTTCCTTTAATATCAGCACTTTTGCAAGTGGTGTACTGGAGCCAGCTTGTGAGGAAGCTGGTATGTATCAGCTTGCCAATTATTAAATTTTCAGGAGTTTTGTTAACTGTTTGAAAAACTGTGGCTGCTTAAAATTTGCTGGGGTGGGAGTATTTACTTCAAGGAAATCAACAAACACTGCAAATTACAACTTTGTGATTTGGGGGGGGGAGCGTGAGGTCCTGGAATTCTTGCTGTTAAACATTTACCAGAATATCACTGCTTTTATTCTTTCAAAACAACCCATTGACCTTGAGAAGTGAGCCCACATTTTGCTCTGGAAGGAAGAAAATCACTTATCTTTTGTAAAAACATGAAAAAAATTTTTATGGCAGGCCAGACTCAATCCTAAACTGAGAGGCAAAATTGCTTATAGTCTATTATCAGACCAAAAATACTGAGTGAAATCTGAACAAAAAGAAAAGATTCATATGACAGCTGTATAGTAAGAAAAAGAGAAGCAGAAGAAGAGAGGGTGGCCCACCCAGAGAGGACATCTCAAATGCATTATTCTGCAGAACTGGCATCAGACACTGGTCAAGTCATCACCTGAGATGTATCAGTGCCACCCTTCATGATCCCCTTGAAATTTCTAGCTTGTAAATGGCTGGTACTGTACCTCAGATATTGTGATCTCAACTTTGTCATAAAAAATGACAATGTTTTCAATAGATTTAATAAATCACCGCTAAAAGTCTTTTAGTTTCTTCATATGTAGTTACTCTGAACTGAATGATTCATTGTAGGTAGAGGAAGAGGCCCATTGTGAAATCTCATAACGAACAAAGAGACAATGTGTTGGCAGTCTTCTTGTCCCACAATATAGAAACTTATGGAAACTTACTTGTTTTCAACACTTAAAAAAGGTTCCAATTACACCTGTCATCTGACTACCTTAAATATTTTAAAAGCAAGCTGTTGAGACACGCACTACCTCCCTAAAGAGGTATTAGTTAATATATTTCAACTCCTCTGATGTGTACTTTGAGTCAGAAACTGAACGACAGGTATTTACGTGATCACACAATATTACATTTCTACAGCGAAAAACAGTGGCTTACCTGGGGCCTCAGTCTATGGATATGGAAGAAAAACTACATTAGGAAATGGAAAAACAAGCTTAAAACTCCAAGTTTTGCTATTTCCTGGCCAAAGAACTTTAAGTTAGTAACCGAAGTCTCTTGGCCTCAGTTTCCTGATTCATTAATCAACACAGTAAGCATTTATAAAAACAGAGAGTTGGGCAAAGACTCTTTTTTAATATGTGGACTACTTATCTTGAGAGTAAGAGAGATGAGTTTACATGGTGCATGGCTAAGCATTGAATCACACAAAAATTTTGGATCACCAAGCGACAGAGGCATTTCCTCGATATTTTGATTACAATTCACAAAATGTCTCAGCTGGGTATTGGACATTCTAACAAAGAGAAAGTAGATTTCAGCTCCAGAAACTTCTTAGAGAAGAGAAGCTAAATATGATGAATAACACTATCTTTTTTTATTTATCGCAATTATTTTTATGGTTTCCATTATTATTTAGATTGTCCATCATAATTTAACAACTTTTCTGAGAGTTTACTTCTTGCTACTCTGTTTCCTGAGGCCTGGTAACAAATCCTAATAGATTATTTCTTCACTTCTTTTTGGAGCTCAATTTCATGTGAGTAGCATAATGTCCGGACTATTTCATTCACACATTCATTCATTATTTTGTACTGTGGTAAAAAATACATAACATAAATATATCATCTTAATGATTTTTAAGTTTATAGGTCAGTGGCATTAAGTATATTCCCAGTGTTGTGCAATCTTCACCATCATCCGTATCCAGAGCTTTTTTCATCTTCCCAAATTGAATCCATGATCATTAAACAATAACTCTCCATTTTCCCTTCCTCCTAGCCCTTAGCAACCATTATTCTGCTTCTGTCTTTGTGAATCGACTACTCTAGATAACACATATAAGTGGAATCAAAGTTCATCCATGTTCAGCATTTCCTTCCTTTTTAAGCCTGAATAATCTTCCACTATATGTATATACCACATTTTGTTTATCCATTCATCCACCGATGGACACTTGGGTTGCTTCCCCCTTTGGGCTATTGTAAATAATTCTGCTATGAACATGGGTATGCAAATATTTGTTTAAGTCTCTGCTTTCAGTTCTTTTAGGGATATACTCAAAAGAGGAAGTGGTGGATCATATGATAATTTTATGTGTAATTTTTTTGAGGAACCACCAGATTGTTTGGATTTTACATTCTGTACCATTTACACACTGTACCATTTTACATTCCCATTAGCAATGCAAAAAGATTCAAATTTCTCCACAGCCTCTTCAACTCTTGTTATTTTCTGTATTTTTTTAATAATAATCATCTTAATGGATGTGTAGTGGTATCTCATTGTGGTTTTGATTTCCATTTTCCTAATAATTAGTGATGATGAGCATCTTATCATATGCTGATTGGCCATTCAAATATTTTCTTCAGAAATATGTCTATTCATGCCATTTGCCCATGTTTCGATCAGCTTGTTTGGTTTTTGTTGTTGAGTACAATTTCCCCTCAAATATGGCCTACATTCTAATGGCAGAGAAACCGAAATAAAAATACGGAACATGAATGGTTTTGCTAAGTTATGAATGAAGAGCCGTGTGATCACTGAGCCTTTAAGCAACTAGCTCTTTCTGGGGGAGCAATAGGAGTTTCATTAAGGAGTCATCATAGTTCTGTGTCTTACTTGTTAGGTATTGATCTATCTATAAATGACACAACAAGGCCATTTCAGAGACATTAACAGGTAAATGATTGTATGAATCCAAGGAATTATAATACTGCCATTGCTGTGAAAACAGAAAATAATCATTTTAGTCACACTACTCTCATTTAAATAAACGATTTAAAAAATTTTTCCAAATTTTCACACACAAACAGTAAGCAACTGGGAATACTGTCAAGAATAATGTGAAGAATTAGCATTTCAAAACGTTTCTTTCTCCTTCGAATAGGAAAGAACAATGTATAGAGGTCTCTGATGTCCATTCTCAAGATACTGATAAATTATCTTAGAAAAGAAAGACTGGTGTACTATCCCATTAGACTAGTTACCCCCAACTGTGCTTCCAAATACTAGCATTCCACAGGTGTTACACAGGTGTCACATGAGAAATGATTCTGTGATTTGGTAAAGTTTGTGGGATGCTGGGTTAAACAAGGTAAAACACATTTCTTTACTGTAAACCTCCTCAGAGATAGCAATAAAATAATGTGCCTTATATATCGTTGGAAAGGGAAAACAGTACATGATGGCTTTTAAACTTTTTTCTGGTTGGAATCATGCCATTAATTTGGGCACCTCTTACTGCTTCAGCCTTGGCCTGGCATCTAGTAAGTCCTCAACCAATGTTATTTGAATAAATAAATAAGATCCAGGCAGGATGAAAGGCAGAAAAGGTACTCAGACAAGTAGAGGTTACTAGAAAATTTTTTGTTTTTGCACCGCCACACCTGAAACAAGGAAAGAGGATGCACTTTCTGAGGAGTAAAATAAAAAAACAGAAGCATACCTTTACTGGCATGTTACCTTTAGTTGGGAGTGGGGGTCAGAGGTGAGTATATTTTCTATGGCCTCGATCATTGCCTCGATTATTTACTACTCTTTAATAGCAACGGCATCACAGATTGATGGGAAGAAATTCTTTCTTAGTTTCAGTTGCAATTAGTTTATTCCACTAGAATATGATAAATGATTATTCTTATCTTAGGACAAATATATAAACATTATTAATGATTAATGAAGTAAACGACTCAGGCTTTTAAATTATCCAGGCATCAGATATTATTCTGTGACCTTCTAATGCAGGAAATTTGAAGAGCCAAGCTAAATTCCATGTGAAACAATCACTCTTTTGGTTTGTTGTACATTTAATGGCCTTTAATTTCATCAAAAGTCATCCTGTTCCCATGATCTGGAATACATCTTCATAGGGAATGCAGAAGGATTTTCACTACCTCTGTTGAACTCTTGAAAAGACCACTGAACATCCTTGTAAGATCCCTTCATTGCTACAGCCACTGAAGTGGACCTGTCAATCTGGAAGCATTTCCACTCCCTACACACTGGGTACTTGCTTATATCAGTATCAAGCCACTCTCTCGTTTATACCTTCTCATGTTTCTGTTTTGCCTTCAAATAAAGTTCAGACTGTCTAACATGGCATATGGGGCACTTCATAGTTATCTCATAGACTCATCTCTCCATATTTCCCACTATCTATATTCTAGCTATAGTGAATTCCTTTCAATGTCCTGAGTAAACTAGTTTTTATCTCATCTCCATGTCTCTGTAAATGCTGTTTTCTCTCTCAGGAACACCCCATTTCCAACATCCCACTTCCTCCTTATCCTTCAGGTATTTTTAGATTTGACTTCCACCAGAGACTTCATATTGATACTCCCTTTAATAGGTAAGGAGCCCCTCCTACAAATTTCAAAATATTCTGTTCTTCTCCTTTATACCATTTATCACACTGCTTTCCAAACTGCCTGTGTATTCATCTGTTCTCCCAAGTAGACTTGAAGGAGGATTAGTATTGACTATTATTTTTTACCTTTTTATCTGTAAAGTCTAATGCAAAACCTGCTAGTTAGCAGTTGCTCAGAACTATTTGTTAAAACAATGAATAAGGCCATGTAGTCCTGTATTCTTTTAATAAATAATTGAAAGCCTATAAGTATACTGGTTAAAAAGTAGTGAACATTGTGGACAAAGTCTCTGAACTTGTAGAATTTACCTCAAGGGGAGAAGAGTCAAAAAAACATGTTCACAATAAAGATGTAACATTGTGACAGCTGTTTGTAAATGCTTATAAGAAAAAAAATTCTGTAAAGGGGAAAATAGTGGTTGAGAAGTGAGCAAGTTCTACTTTATATAGAGTGGAGTTATGGAAAATAAACCTGGAAAAGAAGCAAAATATATTTTTAGAAAACAGGCTCATATGGAATTTAAAAAACAGGCACTTTTCAAATCAACAGAAGCCGTGCATTCATTTAGAAGAACAGAGGTGGGTACAATGTTGAAGATGAGTAAATAGCTCATGGTGATTATGGAAGTGGATTTAATCTCAAGGGAATAAAAACACGCTATCTGTTCACCAAAAATACATTCCCCCTTCATCCTGGACACATTGTTAGACTAATTTTCCAATCTCTCTTTTCATTAGGGGTAACTGTGCCATTAGGTCTTTTTGACAGAATATAAATAGAGATGAATGTGTCTCTTCCAGTTTCTCTTTCTGCTTCTGCTGGCTGGATGCACAGTACAACAAGGTGGTAGAGGATCATGGAGTCACAATATAGAAAGGACCTGGGCCTCTGAAACATTGGGAAGTTGAAATCTGCCTCTCTGTCAAGAACACCCACTTCAGATTGATAGGTGAGCAAGAAATATTTCCTACATTTCATATTTTAGAATTTAGAACAGTGTAGTACAAAAATTATTATAAACTTCAAAGTAATCCCTTTGTATTTTCAACTGCATACATTTTCTCATTCAGGTATTACAAAGACTTTACTTTTATTAAGGATACTGAGATTACCAGGTTTTGTTTGCAAATGTGTTGCTTAAGTAGTATTTTATTTATATTTCTTAGGGGCTATTTGTTACCCAGAAGGAAAGGTAATAAGTAAACAACAGAATATACAGACAGAGATATAGATACAATATAGATATTGATAGACTTTCCAGTAAATGTTAAAATGATATAATGGTTTAATATTAACTCAAGCAAACCAAGATTCTATCAAGTTAAGCATATTGGGGATCTTAACTGCCACACTTTGCAATCTACTTGGAATTGCCACCATCCCCAACTGCTAATCATAGGCTAATCATTTTATGGATGCCTGCAGAACTCTCCCTCATTCCAATATCTTCTGTTAAACTCATTCAGTTCCAAAGAACACAGCACTGGCTATTTAAACAATTCCCCATTTTGCTAAAGAAATACATGGTTTTATATGAACATATACCAAAGGAAATTTGAGTACTAACTGTTGTACACGGTTACATCCTATATCGTTCTAAGCACAAATAGGTGTTTAGTTGGATTTGAAAGGATATGTGTTTTCTTCTCTCGTAGCTTAAAGCACTTACATCTACTTGGCATGCTTCAGAGTGGTGAAATTGTGAGTCCTGCAGAAATTAATTGCAATTGGAGACCTGACTGATCCTCTTTAAAAATCCAAGTAGTACCAAGGAGACAGGTAGAAGTCGAAGGTCTAGGTTGTTGAGCCTGGGCTGGAAAACCTGGTTCTGCTACTTTCTGCAAGACCAGAAATAAAAATCCGGATAAACTTGAGAACATTGGTATAAAAAATAGCAGTGACTAGTAAGTAGCAAACAAGTACTTGGGCCGGCCCAGTGGCACAGTGGTTAAGTTCGCATGTTCTGCTTCTCAGTGACCCGGGGTTCACCAGTTTGGATCCCGGGTGCGGACATGGCACCACTTGGCAAAAGTCATGAAGTCATGATGTGGTAAGCATCCCACGTATAAAAGTAGAGGAAGATGGGCATGGACGATAGCTCAGGGCCAGTCTTCTTCAGCAAAAAGAGGAAGATTGGCAGTAGTTAGCTCAGGGCTAATCTTCCTCAAAAAAAAAAAAAAGTATTAACACTTGGATTTCAACATCTTATCAATTAGGCTTAAGCAGAGCCAGGAGGGCCAAGCCAGCAGACCAGTGGAAAGGCCAAATATTCGGCTCTCATTGCAACAACAATAAATAAAAAACTAAATAAGTAAATAAATTAAAAGTTTGATTTTAGTTTGTTTGGATTTGTGACTTGAATGTGGGACTTTCTCCTTCCCAAATCCTGACTTAATCTTGACCATAGAAATACCATGAAGCTCCTAGGTGCAGTCTCATGGGTAAATACACAGTTCAGAACAGAACTGAAGTGATGGTCTCATTGTTTGCTTGTTTTCTTTTAGAATATGCCCTAAGAGTTCAAATCTTTCTTCTTGTTGCTTAAGGAGCACCTGAAACTCAGTGGTTTTCATCAAAATTATATCATATATAAAGGGCCCAAGGGGGTGGAGAATTTTCCTTATATTTAAGCTACAGAACCTGACTTTGTCTACTGCCATCTATTTGCATATATAACAAAACAGTTTAATCAAAACAACACTCTGATATCAGGGATATAATTTTTTCACTTACATAACTTAGATATGAGGGGCATAATCCTCATAATAAGATAATAGTATGTATCCACACATATAAAAGGCCCATCTTATTACTACTGTGCAATTATGATAAACTCACTTTTTGTTAATCTTCCACCTGAGGCACAGCTATAATTACAGATGTCATAGTATCCTCTCATTTAAGAATTGAGGCCGCTGTCATATTTACAAAGCTGCCAGGGAAGATGCAAAAATTCATGCAACCTAGCTTAGCTTTCACAATTATTCTTTTGCTGTATGATTGCCACCATCACGTTAGATAAGATTAGACGAAAAGATCATTTCCATTTGAATGACGCGATCTTTGTGTTCTTTCTTTATTAAAAACACACAAAACATTTGAAATGTACGATTGTGTTCCAATGGTTATTCATGAAAAACAAGGCACTGTTTACTTTAAAAAAAAACCTCAGTCCCTATTTTTACATCTAAATGTGCTGAAATGTACTGGATTGAACGCATCTGTTAAAAGAGTTAGACAGACCTTGCAGTATTCTTCTCTTGTCTAAATCAGCTCACTGGCACTTAAAACGGAACTAAATAAGCTTGCTTGATTTTCTTTTGTCCCAGGAGGAAGATAACTTCTGATTACCCCTTTGGGAAACAGGCAAATTTGTTCTGTCTGCAGTAGGAAGTGAAGGCTACACACCACTCAGAAAGTGTAATTCAGGTTCACGCTCCAAATACAGAATATGTAAAACACAGAAACCTAAAGGCTTAGTCATTAATTCTGAGAGATGTCCATTCAGAAACAATAGCTAGAAACAGGAATAGAGATAACGTCTTTCCATATTTGCGTAAATGATCTTTCAAAGGAGGTACAGAAATGGAAAGAATGAGGTAAAGGAAATTACAGACAGCCATGACGTGGGGATGAAAATGAATGGGGACCTTAAGGGGTAAATAAGAATAAGACGTCCTCTCTGGGTGGAGAGAATTACACATATTTGCCTATCCTTGTCTATATCACAATTATATCAATGGAAGCTGCAGAACCTTTGACTTCTGACTCCTAAATTCAATGTGAAATATGGCTGAGTTCTTCATGTCAGAGGTGTAGGACGAAAAAAAAGTGCCAAATAAAGCTGCATCCTAGAGATGCAGAAGCTAAAACCTCAATTCTGTTTTTGGCACTCTCCTAGGCTAACTTCTGGGTGAAAACTATCTGCTTCAAAGAGAAGATAAGAAACATTGATCAGGAATTTGAAATTCACAGGCAATAGAATTACCAATAGACCAGTGGAAATCTCACGCTAGCCTTCCTGAGAGTTTTGCAAACCATATGTGCTTACTCTCTACCAATTTCTTGTCTCTACCAATGTTTTCGTCTTATCGTCCATTCCTATATCTAATATTTTTATATTATTCTTAAGCCAGTACTCCCTATACATGATTGTCTTTATTAAGATCTTTACTTATTTTGTTTGAGTATACCACCTTGAGTAAAAAGCTTTGACAATGAAGGGTTTCATGTTAATCACATTTTTATGAGGCCCATATTTAAAACATTAATTGAGTTATTCTTTAATAGGATATTATAGTAAATCCTTTTGCAGGATTAGTTACCCCCAGTTTATCTTGTGTGTAAGTTTAGATTTATACATACTAGGTGTGTTTAAAAGAGTTTTCTAATATGGTTGTAAGTTATTGATAGATTAGGATCCAGTTCTTATAATTATCTCTGTAGAGCATCAGACACAAGACTTATCTCTCCATGACTGGTCCATAGGCAGTAGCACTAGCATTTCCCGGAAGCTTGCTAGAAATGCAGAATCTCAAATCACCTCAAGTATTAATACCTAATAAATCAGAATTTGTATTTTAATAAGTTCTCCACAGATCACATGCTCATTTAAGTTGGAGCAGCACTGCAGTGAACTAAACAATTGTTTTTGTAACTTGTTTCACAGATACAAATGGCACTAGAATGGCAATAAGTTTGATGGTGATGGTGATGATGATGGCAATGATGGTGGTAGCCTGGTAGTAATGTTGGTGATAGGGGTGCTTCTGGTGGTGGTGGTGAACTATGTGGTGGTAGTGTTATCAGCCTACTTCCCGGGTCCCATTATATAAGGGAAACATCACTTCAGTACAAAAAGATCATTGGAAAAATAATAAAGAAAAATGAGAAAATTATGTTGACCAGAAGTCCTATGGGGAGAATTTTATGCATTTGAGAAGAAAATACTGATAAATCACTTGAAACAGAAATTTAAGATTCCCAAAGTATATGGCAGAGAAGCCCTTGAGAGGATAGATCTGGATAAAGGACAGATAATTTGGGGGACAGAAGTGAACTTGACACAACAGTGTAAGTTCTGTCACATTACCTTCAATAAACCTCCCCCCACACACTCAGTTGTTCCTCTAGATAAATATTAATGAAATAATTAATTTAATTTTGAAGCATAGATACATTATTAGCTTTTTTTACCACTAAATTACTGACTTGGTCAGTGTGTCTTTACGTTTCAGATCAGCCCAAATTACCATGAATCTTGGGACATGAAAACTTTTCCATTTTTGCTTCTTCTATAAAGGAATGCAATACAGGAACAATGAGTGTTCGGAAAGGGCTGGATAAAGCAAGACCATGGCTTCTAGATAACTTTTCATGAGCAGCCAGCTCATCCTCTTTATCTTTTTCAGACCTGTGGCATATTCTATCATGGCATACTAATTCAATAGGATTAAGGTCTGGGGACCTGTAAAGAAAATACAATCTGTATTTATTGCTTTGTTATAATTTCCTTCTGCAGTGCATAATGTTTCAACTGTATCAGCTATGTGCTAGGAGTAAAATTTCACCAAATGTTGTTTTTAGTGTACTCTCAGTGCTAAATGTGGTGCTCCCCTGGCTTGAGTTAGTGTCTTCATTCGCTATCAACATGGAGCCACCGTGTGCTTAGAGGTCATTGGGAGGCCCTAAACAGCATATTAAAATTGTAATTGCAGCTATTCTGTCAAGGAAGACTCCCTGCTCATAATAAAGAATGTGATAACAGATGTCCACAGTCACTCTGCAACCGAGGTGCGCCTAAAATTCTGTGAGGACTGGTATCATGTCTGGATGACAAGAACTGCTTCTTGGTATAACACTTCATTCTTAAAGCACGGCATCTTTATGAGTGCAAAGACAAAGACAGATTAAAATATCATTTTTCTCATTGTAAAATGCCAAAAAAAAAAGCCCTGAAAAAGATGGAGAATGAGTATGTTTCTCTCGTAGAGATGTAGTGTGTACCATCTTTCAGGGCAACAGGTTCATGGGGGTTAATATTCACAGTGCCTGTCTAGGGCAGGAAATTGACTAAGTCTCTAGAGTGCCACTGTCAATTCATCAGGATAAATAGGAGTCTGCAATCCAGCATGTTCCAGATGAGAAACAGGCCCCAGGCTGCTTCTGCCATATTTCATTAGCAACCTTTCTGATCACGGGGCAATATCTAAGGAAAAACATGTATGTCGCTTAATGCAACCAAGACCAAAACAGGTGGTCAGAAAGAAAAAAAACTCTGAATCAGTTTTCTGACTTCTGTAGTTCATGTGAAAAGGCAAAACTAGAATACAGTATAGTATATAAGCATTAGTATACTAACAAAAAGGTTGACTTTTTGTTTGTTTGTCTTAGGTGTCAGTGGATTGAACCATTCTACTTAGAGAATTTGTGTTTCTTTCACTTTATAATCATTTATTAAGTAGCCCGTAAAATATAAGTACTTCCATTAAACATTAGGGGGGAAGCAGAAATTAATGGAAGATCATGATCTTTAAGTCCTTCCATGAGAAGAAGGGATTTGCTGTTTACAGTTTTCACTGAGATGTGCGCATATCTGACTTGGATCACAAAGCTTCCAGTCCCTGCAGAAAATTTCAATTATATATTTTGTTATCAATAGGTAAACCTTTGGCATCCTACTCATTCTTATCAAGCCCAAGTTTTCTCATGTTCAAAATGGAAAAGAATTACAACCACATTATTATTGTACATAGACACTGCGAGAACTAAGTTAGCTATGTTATATGAAAAATCACATTTGAAGCTGTAAAATGTTGTTCAGTTGTATAATACAACTGCAAAGCCATCCTGGTTATTTCAGAGGAAGAAATTTCCCAGTGGGAAAGCAGAGCAGTAAGTGGAGCCCAGTTGTGTTCACACACGGGAGATGATCAAGAAAACAATAGAGGAACGTTCAGATATGTACATTGGGGCCATATTATTAAGAACCTTGAGTACAAAATTCTGATGGTTTTTGAATTATGTTAAGAGGAAATAAGCTAGCGATCATTGGAAAAATAGCCTTTATTGAATTAACTTTCAAGTCTCAAGGAACTGATTTAGGAAAGACTGCCAGAAGTGGAAAGAAGAAGGAAATGAAACAGAAATTGTAGAGAAGACAGCCCCAAAGTGCAGTATCTTAATGTAGAGGAAGATCAAAAAATGGAAAAGGAGCTTTTCCCTAAATTAGGGTACCCAACAAAAATAGAAAACGAGGAAGAATATTGTAGATGAGATTATCATTTCCAACCTCGAATTTTCCAGAGAGTGTATTTTTTTTTCTTTTTGTGGTTTTATTTTTTCTGCTGACAAGAATCTCAGTAACTTCCTGACACAGAGATTCTAAGATATACACACACACAAAAGGCAATTAAATTTTCACAACTGGAAAATTTTTGTTGAAAATGCTTGTTAACAATATAATAAAATACTTGTTTTTCTCATCCTCTGTGTGGTCCTCTGTATTGAAAATATTTGATGGGTTCTAAGAGACCACCCAGAGTTTCACTTCTTACTTTCCAGACTGCTTCCATAATAATGTTTACTTTTTCTTCCTTTTTTTCCTGCTTTATTTGAATCTGGATTCCTTATGTACCTTAATCATCCTCATAAATTGGGACTCTGTGAATAACATGGCAGAGGTGTAGACAATAAAGCCAATTCTATAAGAGCCAATCTTCACATGTATTGCATAAATGATTGTGGAACAATCCATGCAGTATCATCTACAGATAGGTTGGATTAGGTCTGTTGTATCTCTTGAATAAAAACTTCTAAGCAGTTTAGAGTAATTACAATGACAAGTGGTAAAGTCAACTTAGCCACAATGAGAAGGACCCATCGATCATTTCAGAGGTAAACTGATTAAGGATAAATGTGTTATAAATACATTTTAATAAACACATTTCTTCTCTCCCAATACAAAAATATTCGGCAACCACCTATGATAAGTGGCAAAATCCCCCAGGTATCTTTCTAGACTGACTCGTTCACTGTCCAAAACATAATGAGTTGTTTAGCAATAAAAATTTCATGAAAGTACATGGTTTCCTTAATACAAAACTTCCAATTAGTCCAGTTGTGTTGTTTTTATAGGTGCTTTAAGAGTCTAGTATAAATAATTTGAATTTGTCTCATTTTATCACAAAACTCGGCAAATGAAATTTCTGGAGTAGCAAAGAATTATGTTTGTGTCCTTAGTTATAAATTCCTTTTTCTTTGATATGGAAAATCCTCTCTATGACTCATCGAAACAGAGTTTGGTAATAGATGCTTGTCAGGATTACTGGAAATCTAGATAGAACTCACCAATAATTTTCTTCTATTTTCAGTTCTTTTACTAATTATCTGATTTTCTTTGAAGCAAAGCTGTATCTTTTTCGAAAAAGACCAAACTTTAAAGCCGAATTTCAAACTCTTAGCTTACTTGTGTTTCCATTGATTTCCATGTGATGACAAGTACATGATTTCAACATTAATACAGTGATTTGAGAGCTTTGAAAATTTGTCTCTTCTGCATTTGTGTTATTCTAAGCTCTTTTCAGCACAGAGTTAAGCATTTCATAAGTGCCAAATGTTGCCTTTGAACACCTTAATTAACATATGCATATTCCAATTTAGAAAACTTCATATTTTTATAAACGAAAATACTTTTTTCTTTTAATTAAGAGAGAGTTAAATCATCCAAGACTCTCAACTTAACCAAAGTGAATTTAGTCATAGGGTAGATGTTCTACACACATGAAAATTTTAAAGGAATTTTACATTTTTCAAAGGAAGATCAATGCTGTCTTGCTAGTGTTAAAATTGGTGGGTGAAGCTGGGTATGTTATACACCATCTCACCAATCAGACAGGGCTAGAATCTGAGTTTATCACACTAGTGCTAAAATCGACAGGAGTCCTATTCAGAATAGAAATTAGAGAAGTTACTAAATTGTTGCTTGTCATTGAGGCAGGCCCGGTGGCTCACTGGTTAAGTTCACACATTCAGTTTTGGTGGCCTGGGGTTCGCTGGTTTGGATCCCTTGTGCGGGATTACGCACCGCTTGTCAAGCCATGCTGTGGCAGGCGTCGCACATACAAAGTAGAGGAAGACGGGCATGGTTGTTAGCTCAGGGCCAGTCTTCCTCAGCAAAAAGAGGAGGATTGGAGGCTGATGTTAGCTCAGGGCTAATCTTCCTCAAAAAAGAAATAAATTGTTGCTTGTCACAATTCCTACTGAGTTCAGAACAAAAAAAAAGAAGGGAAACCAAAAAGAATAAAAAAACTCTCTGCATCCTAAAGCTTATCTCAGACAAAAACAGTTCTCTATTCCTCTTTTGGAGTAGGCCCGAATAAAGATAGGTCATGAAGGAGCCCATCTAGTGCAACATGAATTCGCTGTGAAGGAATCAGAATTTCTGGCCCAGTATGTCTTTGCCCTCATCCTCCCCTGCAGGCTGCTATGCCCACAACTGCCAGTGGGAGGGAGAGGTGGGAGACTGGATAGGTGGTGGAGGGAGGTGAATGAAAGAAGGGACGCTGGAGTATCTTTCCCCACCCTGTCCAACTCAGGCAGCTGCTCTGGCAGTGCCTGCATTTCCTCCAAGGTTCCGCCTTCCAGTGCACAGGCCAGGGTGTGGCCTCAACTTCCAGTTCAGGCGAAGCTCTTTTTCCTCTGTCCCTCCAGTGGAGGGATGGTGGTAACTTTCTGCTGTTACCTCAACAAGCTCTGTTGACTTGTACACTCTTCTATCACCTGGATGATCAATTCCCTGTGTTCCAATCCTGATTTAAATACTTAAGTAATTTCTGTTTTCTTTGCTAAACTCTGATACACCCTTTTCCAGGCTTCTAAATTTTTATCATATCATTTGTGCATTCTCTAATATGCTTTTCCCCACGGATGATTGAATTTCCTGTATATTTCTAAAGGTAGTGAATCACACTAAAGTTTCCTTTATGTGCATCAATTGACATGAAAATCTTGGTGCTTGATACTGTGTTTAAAAATTCCTGTATATTTATGACATTTTTACTTGAGATACTGGAATTTACAAGATATTTTTGGCCTATTTTTAGGGAAGTTTTGCTCAACTAGAAAATTAGAATTTATTGAGCCCTTCATTCTTCACCTTTCAGAATGGTGCCTAAGAGGCCATCTCTGAAGGAGTCACGTATTCAGTCAGGAACTTAAGGACTTCTAGTGCGGGTTATAAAATTGACTAAGTCCTCTCTCTGAAATATTGGGCTCATATCCGAAGAAACTCTAGTGCAAGGTGGGTGGATTGTTCAATACCAGCATCGCCATAACTTAGTATACCACATGGGACAGAGTAGGCACTCAATAAATGTTTGCTGAATTAAACTTTTTTGCTTAGCTTATGGTTATATCAGAGTTATTCTACTCCTTTTTGTATTACTATAAATAAACTGTTTTATAGTGTGTGATGTTTTAGATGAGGTTGTACAGTATACTCTGGGCATTTCATCACTATTTACAATGTCGATGCTAGTTACAGTGCATTCCAAGTTCAGAACACCTTATCAATGGACTTCAAAGTATAATCTGCTAAGAGAGTAATACTCTCACATAACTGGTATAGTATCTCTATTTTAGAGTAGTGTCTTTTAAATAGAGTCAATCTGTTAAGAACTGTTGGGTTAAAATGAGAAGAGACGAATGTACCATTTTGGCTGCAATTAGAGTAAAATGCAAAAAATGTTTCATCCACAAGTATAATGGGCAGAATAATCTCTCTGATCTGTACACAATGTTGGGAAAAAACCAAAACCAAAACAAACATAAAAACCCTACAAGGTCCTCACCTTTCAGGTAACTTACATTTAAATGGTGAGGATACAAACCTAACGAACATGGAAATATCAGGTAGTGACTTCTGCTTCCATTGGTGAGTGGATGAAATGCTCTGAAGGCCTGTACCGTTCCCAAACAGTGAGATCTCAAAGTATATATTCAATTATATATTCATCTTTATTGCTAAGCTCATAATACAAAAGGGAAATCTCAAAGTCTCCCTTGTTACCCTCTCCAGCCCAAACTCCCCTCACCTTAAGTGAACTAAAATCAGATCCATGAGTGATGTAAAAATAAGAAAGATGGAGTTGCAGATTTCAATCCTGAAAATTAAACCTTGGATCAAACTCAAAAATCTTATGAGCTGAAGCTGAAACTACTGCATTAATTTGGGGATCCTATAATGATGATAAAGTGACTCCAGTTCAACAATGCTACCACCGTCCAAAAAAATTAATGCGAAACACAATTGGAAGAAAGTCTCCACAATTTGAGTTCTCAGGAGTGTCAAAGATTAAGATCCAACGAATATGAGCTCATAACCGAAGATCATCAAACCCACAAGGATATTAGTTACCATAAGAAAGTGCAGAAAAACTAAAAGTTAATTTTAAATATTGAAATAATCAAATACAAACTATAACACAATCACACATGAAATGTTTACTATGATAAAGATTTAACTGCAGAACTGACCAAGCAAGTATGCAGATGAAAAACAAATTAGAAATGAAAATGATGAATGTGAAAAAAACAAAAAACACCCTCAATGTATGGGTAAAAATTAGATTCAACGGAAGAGAGAATTTGTGGAAATGAAAATAAACCTGAAGAATTTATTTTGAATTCAGCAGAGGGATTCAAAGTAGAAAAATAGAAGAAAGACATTAAGACTTAGGAAGAATAGAACAAGAAGCTCTAAAATATGTTTTGAGGACATAGCTACTTTTTCAGGTTGGAATGAGCAATCAGATCCCAGGGAAACAAACAGGCTTTAATTTACTACTATGTTTACTTAACTATGTGGGACAATACAAGGCGAGAGATACAGCCAGTATAGCATCTTCATCTAGTCAGAAGGCACCAAAGCTATCTAAGGACCCAAAGTGTGTGGCGGCCACAGAGCATCTACAGGGTCTATTTCCCATCAATCTTATATATCATTCTAGTCATGCAGGCCTGACTTGCATGCCAATGTTTCCACAATCCACGTGCAGGATCACAACATTCACATTGTGTTCACTCTTTTCTTTGCAAAGTAGCAGTGCTGTGGGGCAAGGAAGCCATTCTCAAGCAGTCTGCCTCAGCCAGAGCCTGATGTTAACTCTTTATGCACGGATATTTAATTAGAATTTCAAAAGAAGGAAGTAAAAAGAATGGGAGAGAAGTAAGGTTGGAAGATAAACAGGCAGAAAACTTTCTAAAACTAATGGAAGGACTAACCCAGAATTTATAGAAAGTGCCACTATTATGAAAAAGACAAATTAAAAGGAAGCCACATGTAGAATCTGTGAAACTCTAGAGAATAAGATTTTTAAATATTGCTAGAGGAGGGGAAAATTCTCTTGAAAAATGTCACAAAATCAAATGAATATATGACAGTAAATCTATCTCTGGGCTATTTTTCTGTTTCATTAATCTACCTGCTGACCTTGATTAACCTAGCTTTATAATAAGTCTTGAACTCAGGTCTATAAATTGTCCAACTCTGTTCTTCTTTTTGAAGATGGCTTTGAATACTCCATATTAATTTTGGAATCAGCTTGTCACTTTCTACCAAAAAAAAAAATCAATTGTGGTGGCCTTGGTGGCCTAGTGGTTAAGTTTGGCATGCTCTGCTTCAGCAGCCCAGATTTGGTTCCCAGGCCTGGACCTATACCACTTGTCTGTCAGTGGACATGCTGTGGCGGCAGCTCAAATACAAAAAAAGGAAGATATACATTGGAGGTTAGATCAGGGCAAATCTTCCTTGGGGAAAAAAAAAATCAATTGAGAGATATTTCTGAGCTCTTTTTTTGTTTGTTTGTTTTCTTGCTGAGGAAGACTGGCCCTGAACTAACATCTATTGTTAATCTTCCTTTTTTTACTTGAGAAAAATTGTCACTGAGCTAACACCTGTGCCAATCTTCCTCTATTTTGTATGTGGAATTCTGCCACAGCATGGCTTGATGAGTAGTGTGTAGGTCTGCACCCAGGATCCAAACTCACGAACCCCAGGCCACCAAAGCAGAGCATGCGAAGTCAACCACTGTGGCACAAGGCCAGGCCCTGAGCTCTTTCTGATTAATGTTTTTAAAAGATCTCTCTGGCTTCCACGCTGGAAATGGATTAGAGGGGAATAAGGTTAGAGTAGGGAGCCGAGTTTGGAGATTATCACAGTGGTCCGAGAGAGGATGATGGAGGCCTGGCCCACAGGGAGCAGTGAGCTAGACAGGAGTGGGCAGTTCAAATCAGGCTTTACAAGGATTTCAATGAGATGGAGACAATTTGGAGAGTTTCAGAGCATGGTTTAGGGTATTTATAAATGTAATTCAAAAGTGATATCACAGGCAGAAGTGCAAATTTTGGAGTCACCTGACATACAAATGAAACCTGCATAAATTGGATCTGCTTATATAAAACCTGCATAGGACGACATCATTAAATTATTGGGAAAAAGTATCACATGCTATTTTGGGGGATGATAGGAAGCTAAAAGAATTAATCTGCAAAGTAACCTCAGAGTCGGGTTTAAAAGCACAATGATCTGTAATTATAATGTTCTTTCCTTCAGTCATCTCATTCTGTGAACCTTTTTAACCAGTCTGGGTGTATAATAAGCCAAGATGTCATACATGCCTTGTGAATATATTTTACTAAGGGTAGAAATCAGTGCTAAACAAGTTTGAAACCTGAAGTGATAATAGGTGGGGTGGGTGGCTAATACTTAAATTAAAAGAATCACGTTAAAGATGTAAAATTGGCCTCAGATGAGGTAAAACCACTGGGGCCTGAATTACAGAATCTCTCCTCTTTCTATGAGGGGATGTCTGTATGTGTGTGAACCTATTTTGGAGGTTTCATCCAAAAAACATCATGCTGAAAATATTAGCCCTAATACTTTCCCTAAATGTAAGCTTTTATAGCAAAAGACTAAAAACACAGTCATAAAATAGATTCTTTTCTAAAAATTTCAAGAGAAGAAAGAGGCTTAACTCTTTAACTCTTTCTAAAAAACTGAGTTTATATGAACATCACTTGACAAAGAAAGAGGAAATCATTAGACATAAAATATCCATTCATTATACATGAGTATATCCTACATATATTATACAAATTCCCACTTCAGCATGTCATTGGTACACAATCTAATTAATGTCTTGCTTCAATACCTTCTTATTTCCTAGGCTCCAAGTAATTGGAAGACCCACTATAAACATCTTCTATATGATCCTCTTACTTGTATATCACAGAAATGTCACAAGTCATCAGAACAATCTAGAAGTGAGGGCATTCCTAATAAATAATACTCTAGGTCAGGCATTTTTCTAGTCCATTGAGCTAAAGTTCTGAGAGAAGGAAAGAAGTTTAATAGGGCTATGTTCTCTAAGACATTCATAAAGGCCAGGAATAAATCCACAATAATTATACTTTGGGGAGCTGTAAAGAAATACTTTGGCGCATATAAGGTCTGTAGTTATAGAAGTGCCACTGAAATACCATTTCCTGTTTGGAGAATTATTCAGCCACAAAATCTTCCCACACAGAAGTTCCTGATAAAATACGAGTGTCATGCCTTGTCTTCCAGCAATATCCCTGAGAATAGCTTACAACTTGTGGGGGATGTTCATGGAATTGAGGAGATAGAAAGAAAAAGAAATAGTTTTCAAGTTGGATGATTCATCAAGGGTTATATTTATAGATATTCTATCATTTTTACCCAGACTGTTAAAAATAATGTTTATTTTTTGTTTCCACAGCGTACCCACACCTGTGTAGCATGCTGTGGCACTTTTAAGAGAAGTAATAAAGCTGGAGCCTGTCTTCAGAGAGTCTACAACTTATGTAGAGAGGCTGACATACGTAAGGCTGAAATTCCAAATAATGCATGCATTTCCCTAACTTTTGAGCTTGTGGCTGACTACTGGAGTTCTACTCTATAACCAACCTCTCCTAATTCCTTTATAAAAGAAGTCTAACATTATTCTGAGCAGGAATGGGTCCTATTCTAATAGCCACCTTCTCAGACCATCTAGAAACTGGGAGTACCCATTTGGCCCATTTCTAGCCACTGGGATGTAAATAAAAACAGCGCATATGGATATCCAAGAAAGTCATTGTTTCCATGATGAAAATGAATAGATTCGGTTGGCAACAGCTTTTCGCTATTTGCTTTTTATCTTCATCATGCCTGAAATGTGGAAGCAATACCTAAAAATAGAACAACCATCCTGTGACAAGGAGAATAAAAGCCACAGGCCAAGAGCATAGGATGAGAAATAGAAGAAATCTGCTACTCCAATGACATCATGAAGCCACTGTCACAGCTATGGTGTGCCTACCTTTGGACTTCTAATATGTGAGGAAATATTACTGTCTATTTGGTTAAACCTCAGACATCTGAATCTGATTCTAACTGATGAATGTGTTATTGAGGTTAATATATGAGTCATAGTATTAATCCTAATAAATTCTTCAAATTCTCTCACCACTATCTCCTTTATTTCTCAGAACAATCCTATTGGAGTAAGTGACAGTATCCTCTTCTTCAGGCGAGAAATTTGAGACTCATGGAGGTTGTGTCTGTCCTGAGATCACAAAGATAGTTCATGGTAGGGATGGTATTTGCACTTAGCTCTTCCACTATACCACATTATCAACTCAATATCAATAATATTAGTGGTTTCCATAATATCTGTTAACTAACTAGTGTTATCTTCTATTAAAAACCAAAACCTTTTACTTGTGTGTTCTTTCAATTCTATAACATATTTCAGCCACCATACCTTACTTGAAGTTGATAATTCTATAATGGAAGTAAGAAAGTTCTTGTTATTCGTATTTTAGAAAGTGACAATTCTGCTCAAGAAAGAGAAGGAGGGGAAACATGCTTACATCATCAACCTCATCTTCAATGCTGTTATTGGGCTAGTTCGGCAATGAACTCTTTATTTTCTCCCATTTCCACTCTTTCCCCAGCGATGTTCTCTCTGGATCAGAAAATAATTTGTTTAGGAAGCCGGGTCAGTGCACTGAGGATCTGTTTCCATGTTGGTTCTGTCAGTGCCTCCTATGGAATTCTGAACAGGAGATTAAAGATAGCTGTTCTCACAAGCTTGGACCTCCTGCCAACCTTGCACCCCTAAACTGGTGTAATGTGGGGGAGCTCATCTGCGTATATCCAACTATTAAATGTTCTGACATACTCAGATGCTTAGATGGGAAGCAGACTAATGAGGGCTGTGATAGTACCAGTAAAATGTACAAATGAAGGTGCTGGGTGACACCTGAACAGAGGGTCTCATTATGTCTAGAACCATTCAAGGTGAGTTTGAGGTCTGCCGATGGTGAGAATCATTGTTTCCCCATTGCCAAGTGTATTCAACAGACTTTGAAAAGGAAATATTTTTAAGCATCACCTGAGACCTGCCAGTCTGATTGCCACTGTACACCCTATGGAGGCACGTTGTTGAATAAACAGGAAAGCTTTTATTCTGCCGACCTGCTGTGTGCCTTTCTCCAAGGGTGAGTCAACACACAGCAATGGTTATGTGGTATATTTGAAAGAGTCGAGGATGGGGGTGATCATTACCAGATTTATTAGACAAGGATGGCTTTGGGGTCTTCCAATTTTATGGATACATAATGCTGCATTACTCTAATTCAAGAATTATTGATACATGCATTTTATTTAAAATCTAGAACTAAAATGTTGTGTAAAGTTTGTGAGTTACTACTGTGAAAGCTGAATTTCATATAGTCAGAATAATTTAAAAGCAGTCACAAATTTAAATTAAGACACATGGCTCGCGTGGAGTGAGGGCACACATTGGGCATTGCCTTCAGATTTATTTTTTACTTTTTTAGAAAACGCATATCTTTTCTGTTGTTTCTCAGTGGGCACCAAAAGCATCTGGAGTCAGTTACATTTATTTACATTCTACTCTAACTAAAATGGCTTAACTGAAAAGTATTTCAAAATTTATTTAAGGAAAAATAAAACTAACCGTAGACTGACATGCCAGGTTTTAGCCCAGAGCAAAGTGTCGTGACTGATTCCTAAATGAAATGGAAACACTGACAAACTCTTTATCCAGGCAGTGTTAGAGGGATAACAGGCAAATACAATAGCTTGAGCTAATGATAGGTAACATTTTCCAGGTTTTGCTATTGAAGGTCCCCCACAACAAACAACCTTTATAAAGCATCTCCAAGAAAAGTTTGCTTATAAGATAAAAACTCAAAATTCAGCTACTTTTTTTGTTGCAATAAAGTATGATTCCTTTTTGGTCGTTTTCATATTGTTAGTTTCTCTTTGCCAGTTTCACATTATTAGAATATGTACTTTTGGATGTTAGGCCTCTATTTAAAAGAGGCCCTAAAGGCATCAATAAAATGAAGGTGTTTAATGAGATATTTTAAAATTTCTTTCTAATGCAATTTAGGTGTTTACAAGATCTTTTAAAAATTAGTATTTTTATGAAATATCCCTTATTTCATTGGTTTCTCCTATTACATAACTCATAATATGATTCTTTAATGTTTGTATTTAATATAAATTCTGAACATGCTAACATTGTAGTTTGTATTAATTTTGAAATGACCTCAGATTATTGTTTGTTTGTTTTGTTCAGCTTGGTTTTTATTTTAATTTTCTCAAGAAGAAAAAGATAAAATTAGACAGAAGGTTGAATGCATGGATTTCAGGGAGGAGAGGAATGTTTGGATCCTGGCTCTGTGACTCCTGAGCTTTCCTGTTATGGGTACGGTTCTAATTTTTGAAATGGGAGCTAAAATAGGAGCTCAATCCAAGGGTAAGTCTGGAAATGAAAAGAGATAAGGGGCTTAGCACCACTCTTGGCTTATGGTAAGTGCTCTATAAAGCTTAACTGTAATCATTTACTGTGTAATTTTTTTTTGTCAGAATAGCATATAGTGCAATTTCCCCTCATCAAGCACCAGCTAACCAATCGCTATGAACTGAAGTGTTTATCGCCACTGTTTTACAGTGCTATTGCTGTCCTGATGAATTTCCATATATGCCAGGGTCTGTTTCTGGACTCCGTTTCCTGTTTAATCGGTCAACTCTCTTCTTGCTTGTGCCAATAAACACTATATTATCGTGGTTTTATAAGATATGTTCAAAGCTAATTGCCCAAGTCCTCTTATCCTGTTTGTTTGTGTTAAAGAGTATATTGACTCTTATGAGTTCATTTACTCTTCTGCACATATGTTAGACTCTACTTGTGTCAAGTTCTCTGAAGAATCTTATTGCAATATGTATTGAAAATTCACAGACTCTATAAATCAATTTGGTAGAATTGCCATCTTTCCCATTTTGATTTTCTTTCCATAAGCATGCTTTTGTCTTCTATTTATTTAGATATACATTGCATATACATATATGCACATACACGTGAATTCATAAGTACACACATATACATATATTCTTGTATAACTTCTAATAATACTTTTTGTATGTTTTTTCGTGTGGATCTTTTTATGGAAGGCTATTCGATTCATATATTTATTTTACTAAAGGCAATTTCTGAAATTAGGTTTCCTGTTTATTGCTGGTGTATAGAACATTAATAAACTCCTTTAATAATTCTAAATAAAACTACGTGTAGATCCTTACTGCCTTTTGTGCAGGCAGTTACACTCTCTGCAATATTTAGAATGTTGAGTAAAAATTTTGAATGAGAATGAATAGTGAGCATACTTTTCTTATTTCCGATCTTAGCAGAAAAGTTTATTATTTCACCTCTATGTATGATGTTTGGGTTTCAGTAGACAACCTTACTCTTGTTAAGAAAGTTCCTCCCTTTTCAAATTTTTTTTTCACAACTGTAGAATTTTATGAGTGGTTTATTTGCATCTATTGAGACTCTTATATGATTTTCTCCTTTAATCACTTAATTTGGTGAATTATAAATCTTTTTTTCTGAAAGTTAATTTGCTTTCATTTCTGGAATTAATTCATTCAAGGTGTACTTAATGACAGTTTACTATATAAAGTCCTGTTCTAGGCATGGAGGCTTAACTATAAACAAAACAGACTCGCCTTAGCAGAGCTCACAGTGTAGTCAGAGGAAAAGACTATGAACAAATATTTTAAACTGAATAAGTAGTATGTTACATAGTCATAAGTAGAGTCGAAAAAACACACAAAACTAACTTGTTCACGATACTTTATAACATATGTATACTTCTAGATTTGTTTTGCCGATATTTTGTTGAGGATATCTGTGATTTCACAAACGTGGTTGACCTACCATATTTTCTTTCTCATGGAATCTTTGGTTGGGATAACAAGGTTTTATGAGCCTTATAAAGTAAATTGATTCCCTCATTTGAATTTATGTTTGTATTTTATTAGTTTGTCTAAATGTCATACTAACAATTTATATATGTTTTCTCCAATCAAGTAGTGAATAAAATTCCCCCAAATATATTCATATGTAGAATGTGGAACATAATGATCTCTTCTGTGTGACTTACATAAGGGATTGTAATAGTTCAGTAATATTCAGCATTTCTTAATTCAATATGATTTATTTCATTGCATCTGTTCATATTTTGATCATTTGCTGTTGTATATCAATGTACAAAACAATGTGAAATATTTTCTGATATCAGCGTTTGTATTTTGCATAAAATTCTGCCAAAATGTTATCAAATTCAGCTGCAGTTTTTGCCAAATGAAGAAAATTCCCACACTCACATTATTTCTGGAATGATCATCTCAATGTCAGACATGGCTTTGCCAAGAACAGAATCATGTAGATTATGCATTGAAAAACAGCTCCCTTGTCGAACATTAGCTGTCCATAAATGTGTGGGTTTATTTCTAGGCTCTTGATTCTGTTCCATTGATCTTTGTGTCTCTGTTTTTGTGCCAGTACCATGCTGTTTTGGTTACTAGAGCTTTGTAGTATATTTTGAAATCAGGGAGTGTGATAACCTTCAGCTTTATTCTTTTTCCTCAGGATTCCTTTAGCTATTTGGAGTGTTTTGTTGTACCATATAAATTTTAAGATTCTTTTTCCTATTTCTGTGAAAAGTGTTGTTGGAACTTTGATAGGGATTGCACTGAATCTATAGATTGCTTTAGGAAGTATGAACATTTTAACTATGTTAATTCTTCCAATCCAAGAGCACAGAATATCTTTCCATTTCTTTGTGTCTTCTTCAATTTTGTTCAACAATGTTTTATTGTTTTCAATGTACAAATCTTTCATCTCTTTGGTTAAGTTTACTCCTAGGTATTTTATTCTTTTTGTTACAATTGTAAATGGGATTGTATTCTTAATTTCTCTTTCTGCTACTTCGTTGTTAGTGTATAGAAACATAACAGATTATTGTATGTTGACTTTGTATCCTGTGAATTGACTGTAATCACTTATTATTCCTAAAGGTTTTTTAGTGGATTCTTTAGGATTTTCTATATATAAAATCATGTCGTCTGCAAAGAGTGACAGTTTCACCTCTTCTTTTCCAATTTGGATCCTTTTTATTTCTTTTTCTTGCCTGATGGCTCTGACTGGGACTTCCAATACTATGTTAAATAAGAGTGGTGACAGTGGGCATCCTTGTCTGGTTCCTGTTCTTAGAGGGATACCTTTCAATGTTTCTCCATTGAGAATGATATTTGCTGTGCGTTTGTCATAGATGCATTTATTATGTTGAGGTATTTTCCTTCTATACCCATTTTATTTAGAATGTTTGTCATAAAAGTATGCTGTATCTTGTCAAATGCTTTCTCTGCATCTATTGACATGATCATGTGATTTTTATTCTTCATTTTGTTAATGTGGCCTATCACGATAGATATGCGGATGTTGAACCATCCTTTCATCCCTGGAATGAAACCCATTTGATCATGACGTATGATCTTTTTAATGCATTGTTGTATTTGATTTGCTAGTATTTTGTGGAGGATTTTTGCATCACTGTTCATCAGTGATATTGGACTGTAATTTTCTTTTTTTTTGTTGTCCTTGTCTGATTTTGGTATCAGGATAATGTTAGCTTCGTAGCATGAGATAGGATGCCTCCCTTCCTCTTCATTTTTGTGGAAGAGGCAGCTAATATTTGACAAGGGAGCCAAGAGCAAACGATGGAGAAAGGAAAACCTCTTCAATAAATGGTGTTGGGAAAACTGGACAGCCACATGCAAAAGAATGAAAGTAGACCATTATCTTACACCATGCACAAAAATCAACTCAAAATGGATTAAAGACATGAACATAAGACCAGAAACCATGAAACTTCTAGAAGAAAACATAGGCAGTATGCTCTTTGACATCAGTCTTACCAGCATATTTTCAAGTCCCATGTCTGACCAGGCAAGGGAAACAAAAGAAAAAAGGAACAAATGGGCCTACACCAAACTAAAAAGCTTCTGCACAGCAAAGGAAACCAACAACAAAGTGAAAAGACAACCTAACAATTGGGAGAAGATATTTGCAAGCCATATATAAGAAAAGGGGTTAATATCCAAAATATACAAAGAACTCATACATCTCAACAACAAAAAAACCAAAAACCCAATTAAAAAATATGCAAAAGATCTGAACAGAGATTTCTCCAAAGAAGATATACAGATGGCCAACAGGCATATGAAAACATGCTCAACATCATTAGCTATCAGGGAAATACAAATCAAAACTACAATGAGGTATCACCTCACTCCGGTCAGAATGGCTATAATTAACAAGACAGAAAACAACAAGTGTTGGAGAAGATCTGGAGAGAAGGGAATCCTCATACACTGCTGGTGGGAGTGCAAAGTGGTACAGCCACTATGGAAAGCAGTATGGAGTATCCTCAGAATATTAAGAATAGATCTACCATATGATCCAGCTGTCCTCTGCTGGATATTTATCCAAAGAACTTAAAAGCATAAATGCATAAAGATACATGCACCCTTATGTTCATTGCAGCATTATTCACAATAGCCAAGATTTGGAAGCAACATAAGTGCTCATCAAGGGATGAATGGATAAACAAGATGTGGTATATATACACAATGAAATACTACTCAACCATAAGAAATGATGAAATCTGTCCATTTGTGACAACATGGATGGACCTTGAGAATATTATGCTAAGTGAAATAAGTCAGAGAGAGAAAATCAAATACCATAATATCTCACTCATAAGTAGAAGATAAAAACAATGACAAACAAACACACAGCAACAGAGATTGGATTGCTGGTTACTATAGGGGAAGAGGGGAGGGCAAAAGGGGTGATGAGGCTCACATGTGACGGCATGGACTATAATTAGTTTTTGGGTGGTGAACATGATGTGATCTACAGAGAATTCGAAATATATTACAATGTACATCTGAAAGCTATATAGTGTTATAATCCAATGTTACTGCAATTAAAAAAAATAAAGAAAAAAAAGAAAAACATTTTTCTCCTATTTTTGTACAATTTTTGTTATGCAAAGGCAGTTATTAGCATTTTAAAAAATTATATTTCAGTTTAGAATACTTAAATCTGTTGATGTACATTTTCTTTATTCATGTTACAATGAATATGTGATGAAACTGCTAATCTTTGCACCCAGTCTAATTCTTCAATCAACTATTTTCCATCCTTTGAACATTTGCAATTTAACCAAATTTAACAAAAATCATTTGAGGCAGGACAAAATAACTAGGATCTGATCATTTTTTCAACATATGCAAGAAAGATGGATTAAATGTTTCCCAAAACTTCCTATGTAGACCATCTTTTAGACAATTAAAAGACTGTAATTGAAATGGATGATTTTCAAAAAAAGTGAACAATAATTTAATATTGAAATTTCAAATTTCACATCATATTATCTAAGAAACAGCATATTTGTTTTGCCGGAAACTTTGGGATAGTTTCCCTTGCTGTTTCTCCTGAAGTTCCTCCATGCTGACTGGCATAGAGGGAGAGAGTTTGTTTATATCCTGCTCTATCAGTGAAGCGTCTTCTGCCGTATAATGGCCGAATTAGTAGCCTGGAAGTCATTTCCTATTTTCTGGCATTTTGCCTGTTTTCTCAAAAACTTTATTCACTTATTCAGATCATTGTATTTTCTTTTTGTCTCTAGTGGTTTTCTATTTTCTTTCTGATAATTCTTTGAGTATTTAGTTCTTTAACCAGTGAGGAAATGATATAATAGATAGTATTATGGCACAGAATTTGTAAAAAGCTAAAATATTATCAACCTTCCTGAAAAATTGTTGTAGGAATTAAAGCTGTACTCATGAAATTTCTATTCCATTGAATAAATACTTGCTATAATATAATTAGTGGATCATTATGTATTCATTTCTAATTTATTACTCACTGTTTTGTGACTTATTAACTGTAAATGAAAATCAGGGACTATGTACCAATTCATATTACAACAAAAATAATTGCGGATTTAAATTAGGAGGTTGACTGCATCATTCTAGCACATTAAGTCCACAGTAGGCCATACTGACTACAATGTGAAGTGGCATATATAATTAATGTACTAATATAACAGAGGTTTTAATACTCATCAATAGGTGCATCAGTCAGAGAATGATTTTAAATTTTAAATGTTTTTATTTTAAATATTTTTTAAAATATGGTAGATTTACTAGGTATTTATATCACCCAACTCAAGCCTCTTTTCTAAACAGAAGCAAAACAAAAATGTACTACCCCAATAGAACAAAACATTATATTTTCTTCTGTTGAAGAGTCTGAATGTACCCATTTATTAGAATAAATACTCCATCTTTTAGAATATTTTTATAATAAATATACAAATTATCTATCTTTGAATTTGACAAAATCATAAAATAACAGAAATGATTTTAAAGAAGAAGTCTATGTGACGAGTGCATCTTGTAACGGGGCACTCCCCTCAGCCTGCCATGAACAGCCTGCCTCAGTGTCTCCTCTTCTGAGGAGACACTGCTGACAAGTGCATCCACATCATTTCAGGAAAGCAGCCAATGACATTTTCAACTTTTCCAAATATATCTCCAAAGTTGTTCTGCCTTGTTTATTTTCATGTAGCTTAGCCCCTCTCTTTCTCCAACACCTAAAGCTCAAATAAAGTCTGTTTTCTTAATTTAAGAAGGACGTAGTCTTCTGTTTGATAGCAATCACAGAATCACGGTGCTTTGAAAACAAATGATTCTAGAGCCTCAAAAATTCAGAACTGTCTGGCATCATATGGCATCACCAATTCAATGCCATAACTTTACATAAAGTTTCAGTTACTGAGCAGATGGCTGTTCATGTTGGACATGCACTTATACATGCAATAGAGTGCACTGGTACACACAGAACAAGCATTTCAATATCCTTCCTGTTCGCCAAAGTTAAGGCTAAATTTTTGTCCAGGACAAAGAGAAAACTATTTAACCAAATGAGCCCTGGAGCATCCTTCTGGGTAAGAGCCAGAAGTTACCTTAGAAAGAAATTCTGATTGTCAATGGGGTGAAGATGGGGAATAAAATTGCTGATGCAGGGCTGGAGCATATGTTTATTAGCTTTTTCTTCTTTCATTTTCCATTTTTACTAACACGTCCTTGGTAATCAAGGCTATATCATTCTGCTTTGGGAGTGGCATATAAGATGTGAAATTTATTTTCTTCAATTAGAGGAGCAAAATCTAATGTGAACAAACAGTAGCAACAACAAAAGATGGCAAAAGACAAACCAGCCACGTGCTATGGAAGAGAATGCTGATATGCTATGCTAATTTCAAACAAGATGGAGTTTAAGATAAATACAGTATTGGAGATAAAATATTTCAAGGCAGGAGAAGTTATAATAAATACATATTGAAATTAACCTATTAAATAACCTCTCATAAATAAAACTTTAGAATTCATAAATTAGTAAATCTACTGGTGTGAGATATTTAAAGAGATTTTTATTTATAATTCATAGGACAAAAGACTACCTATGTATAAGAATGTGGGAGACTTGAACAACAAAATTAGAAGCTTATTTTAATGGATATAGGGACAACCATGCTCCCAACAAAGGGAGAGTTCAAATTCTCAGAGCATCCATGTAACATTTACAAAAGTTAATGTTATCTTACGTCAAAAATCCTCAGTGCCGGTAATAGAATTAGAATCACGTGGGGTATGTTAGCTGTACTATATTGCCACTGAATTAAAAATCAATAACAAAAATGTATCAGAAAACCTTATGTTTGGAAAATATATAAACATTGTTCTGAGTAATTCATATATCATGGAAGAAATCATAGTAAAAATTGAAAATCTGTAGAACTGAAAGATTATGAAAATACTTCCTATGAAAGTGTGACACAATTCAAACGGCATTTGGAGAAAGATTTCAGGAATTGACACGCTCATCATGGGAGGGAAGTGTATTAGTCTGCTAGAGCTGCCATAACAAAGTGGCACAGTCTTGGGGGCTTAAAAAACAGAAATTTACTTTCTCACACTTCTGGAGACAAGAAGTCCAAGGTCAAGGTGTCAGCAGGCTCGGTTTCTCCTGTCTTATCCGTTTAAATGCCCTATCTTCAAATACCATCATGTTTTATGACACTGGGGGTTAGGCTTTCAACGTATAAATTTGGAGGCAATACAGAAAAACCTAACACAAAAAGAAAGCATGTTCATTAATGAACAATATATCACACATAAGAAATTACAAAATAATCAATAATGCTACCAAAACAAGTAGAAATAAAAGAGATAATAAAGCATAGAAAATCAATGGAACATACAAGGAGAGACACACAAGAGAAAACTTTTAGAAAGACAAATCTTTGAAAAGATTAAAAACAGTAAAAATAAATAAATAAACATCTGGCATGATTGTACAAAAAAATACAGATGGCATAAAAAAGTAACATTAGGAACGGAAACAGAAAACCATATGCTCTAAGGAGCTTCTTTCATCCAAGAACCTCTGGAAAAATGTCTCCTACTAATTATTATGGGGGGACAGCAACCGCTGTCCTTTGTTGCTATCGTTTATTGACCTCCTTGGGGTATCTTCGTACTTGCTCAAGCTTCCACCTCTTAGATCATGATCAATTTTCTCCATGTTCACTCCTATCACCATTCTTGGTGACTTCAATACCTTGGATCCCTTGAGTGACACTCACGGCTTAAATTTCCTTGACCTCTTCATGTCCAGTGGTTTTACTCCATCTTAATTTGACCATTATGAGGGTCATATCATTGATTTTGTCATCACTACCTTACTTCTGAAATCTCAAGTGTAAATATTGAACTTTCTCACACCACCTCCACTTCTTCCAGGTCATCTACTTTTCTATCTTCTCCAACAATTCTTTTGCCTTATTGAGAGGTCCTCTCCATTGGTCTGCCCTAGTCTTTCTATCAAACATCCTCTTGAGGTTATTAATTTCTTCTTTATTCATCTTAGATTCTGTGGCATGTCATATAATTATTTCCTTGCAAATATTCTTAAATCCCTTGTCCCTTTCTCTCTCTGTTGTTTTTGCCCGAAAACACTAAATCTACTTGAAGTTAACCACCAACTTCTCTGTGTCTGTACTCAAGCAACTACACATAGCTAGAGATGTGTAAAACTGAACTTAGCAACCACAATTACACGTAACACCTCAAATACCAAATGGGCAATATTACTCCATTCCTTTCTAATGTTCATTCTTGCATCTCCCAAATAATTGTTATACTTTCCATTGTCTTCTAAAATCGAAAACAACCCATTCCTCCTCCCAATGATTAGAAGCAATTGAAAGGAGTCTATTCTACCTTACACCTACTCCACAATTCCACACATATCTCACCTCACACTCTCTGACTTTCTTTCTATTACAAGAGATGACACTTCAACAAGCTGGTTCTTCTAGTTTTCTCAAGATCTTTTTACTGTTTCCTTTCGTATTTAAATCATGGTTTTCTCCACTTCTATAGATTCATTCCCAGTGGTATACAAACATGCTCTAAGATTTACCATGGTAAAAGCACACAACAATGACAAAAAGTCTATGTATATATCCTTCCTTCAACTCCATTATGTCTCTGATCCTCTTCCCAGTAAAACTTTTTACAGCATTAACTATTATCCCTACTCTACTTCTTGCCCTTCCTTCTGTTGAGCCAATGACACTTCAATCTCCAACCTACTGAAATTGCACTAATTGAGACTCTTGGTAACCTGCAGGCTGCTATGTCTAAAAAGTAATTCTTGATCCTCATATTTTTCCTCTCAGCAGCATGTGATTTAGATACTCATATTCTACTTCTTTAACCACATTGTCTTGCATTTAGAGAAAGCGTTCACTTCCATTCTTTGTCTTAATTTACTTTTTATATTTTCAAGCCTCTTTTGGTAGTGCCTCCTCTTTTCACCTTTAACTATTGAAATATAGCAATATTATACTGGAATCAGAATATTATCATATAATAATAATTGATCTTCAGTCCTCTCCTCTTCCCACATTTCATACGTCAATGACAGCAATAATAACAGCAGAGCAACTTCAGCAATTAATTAGATAGTGTGTACTATGTGTCGACATTTCCAACTTCTTTATAAGTATTAACTCATTCAATCTATATTTCTATGATTCCCAAATGTTATCTCCAGCCACGGTCCCTTGAGGCCCAGTATCATATCCTAGGATATACTTACATCTCTATTAAATAATCATGTTCTCAAAATGAACATTTCCAAATCCTACCTCAAATCCAAGTCAACTACAGGAAATGTCATTACCATATATACAACTAATTAATTCAAACAACTAGGATTCAAGTTTAAATTTTATCTGCCTTTTGGTTCTTTTGACATTTGAATCCAGTCTGGCAAAAAGCCTCATTGGATTGATCTCAAAAATGTATTCTGAATTGTTTCATATCTTTCTATCCCCTTTGTCTTCCCCATTCTAAAACATCATCATCTCTAGCTTGGATTACCTACATCAACTCAGAACTTTTTAATTCATATTTAACTCCTGTATAATCTATTCCATGCAGAGCATCCAAAGTAATCTTTCTCTTTTTTTAGAACATAAATTATGTCACATCACTTCCATACTGAAAACTCTCAATTGCTTCCAATTACACAGAGAATAAAATTTAAGCTTCTTGAGTGACCTGTAAGGATTTCGTATGAGGGATGCCTGGGCTGGCTTTTTGTCCTCCTGCAATTTTCCTAATCATCAGTGTACACTGCAGCCACATGGGTCTTTTGCTTTTAGCCAAATACACCAAATTTGTTTCTCCCTTAGGTCCTTTGCACTTTCCAGATGTTCTGAGTCTGGAAGATTCTTCCTCACATCTTTGCCAGTCTGGTTCCTTTTCCCATTCAAGTCTGAGCTGTCATGTTGCTGCCTCATAGAGACATTTGCTGACCATCAGAGTAAACTAGTGTCTTCTTTTGCTCTGACCACCATATCCCTCTGCTTTGTTGATCTTCTAACGGTTACTACTATCTCACATCATCTTATTTAAAATTCTCAATAATTCCTTGAGGTAAATATTATTATTACTGTCTCTATATGGAAGATAAGATCTTGGATTAGATTAAATATTTAAGTTGAACAACATTTAAGCAGCAGTGCTGTTTGCTCCCCAAAATTATCATTAATTTGCCGTGCAGACACCCCGAATTAGATCAGGCACACACTCTCTAAACACACAAATAATTCATCTTTTACTTCATTTCCGCTAGATTTAGGCCAGCCTACCTTATCTAGGAAAGTATTTGGGCAAGGTATCTTTACATCTTTGTGGATAAGAGAAGCACCCCACCTTCGTCCAGGATGTGATCAGTAATTATGATTTCCAGATACCAATCTTTCAGACTTAGCTATGTAACTCACAAACGCTTGGGTTAAATCATTAGGTCCACTTAATCTGACTGGAGCTGTAGTTAGAAAGTTGACACACAGACCAAATTCCTCATACTAATGTTTACATTCTTTTAAGCTGCCTTGAGTGTGATCGCCCAAAAGACCGGGTATTCCATTAGTTTAAAAATGTATGTATATGTGTATTTATAATATTGAGAGGTGGGGGAGAGAAGATAAAGGGGTGTGAAGAATTTGAAAGGCCACAACAATTTAGCAAACAATAAGTCCTTAATCAGGAACACACGGTTTCTCACACCATCTGTAAAACATTAAAAGGAAAAAGGAAGAAAAAGAGAATGATAGTGGGTATTGCGTTACAACGAAAAAAAAAATAGTATATTTTGTTTCAAGAATGCTTTTAGTAAAAATAAAACAAGTTCTTGGAATAAACTTTCTAATTACTAATTGTGTCT
The DNA here is from genome assembly GCF_037783145.1 of Equus przewalskii. Taxonomy (NCBI): domain Eukaryota; kingdom Metazoa; phylum Chordata; class Mammalia; order Perissodactyla; family Equidae; genus Equus; species Equus przewalskii. Next base: position 28,430,165 of record NC_091855.1, read on the forward strand.
ATTTCTAGCTGTATTTGTGTTAAATATATTATAAAATATTCACAGTTCAGTACACAGATCACTTATCAGATTCAGCTCATGGACTCCAGAAATTACAAAAATGCTTTGATGCATCTGTCATTTAAAAGGGTAGCTACCCAATAATATTTAGGTCTTCTAAAAGGAATAAAGTTTAATTCACTTTAAAGGAAAAGAAAGGGTTTCTTTTGATGCTTTTGCTCTTTGCTGTTGTTGCTTTAATCAGCAGTCATCTCTTTCTAAGTGAAAAGCCTCTGCAGACTTCTTTTCATAGGTACCATTAGATAATGTGGCAGGCAGCCTTCTAAAATGGTTCACAATGACTCATGGTTTCTATTATTCATGCCCTTGTATAATTCCCTCCGCTTAAGTGCAGGCTGGACTTAGTAACTTGCTTTCAACAGATTGAATATGGTAAATGTGATTGGATATCACTTCCAAGATTAGGCTGTGAAAGCCAGTGACTTCTGTCTTGCTAGCAATCTTTCTTTTGCTTGCACCTTCTCTGCTTGTCCACGCTGATGAAGCAAGCTGCCACATGGAGAGATTCCCGTGGCAAAGAGCTAACACTGACCCCTGGACAACAGACAGATAAAAACTGAGGCTTTCATTCCAAGGGCCTAAGGGGAACTGAATTCTCCCAACGAATAGGTAACTCAGCATGGAAGCAGATCATTCCCTGGTTGAGCCATCACATGAGACTGCAGCCTAAACTGTCACCTTCATGGCAACTATGTGAGAGACCCAAAAGCAGTGAACCCAGCTAAGTCATGCCTGGATTCCTGGACCACAGGAACTGTGAGATAATAAATGTGTGCTATTTTAAGCCAGTACTTTTCAGAGTAAATTTTTATGCAGCAATAGATAATATAGGTAAACAACATAGCCAGAAATCAAAGAATACTTTGACTCCACATTTCCCTGACCAATCATATCCAACACTGAGTTCTCTGTACTCTCTCCCTCAGGATCTGTTTCAGCCTATCCAACCGTAGCATAGTTTCCTTTTCAATGTCTGTCAACATTTTGATGTATTTCAATGTTTACCAGTCTGGAAGTAGGCATCATTCTTAGCAGCCTGGTACATTTCATTCTAGCATTTCCCACACTAATGTTCACAGATTTTCTAGAAGGAAAAATTCCTTTATTAAATCAATCTAGGAAAGATTCAGTATTTTATGCTCCTTTGGAGAGTAATAACTGAAGTTGTGATATCATCATATATCTCTCTTCAGTTAAGAGTCCCTTAGGGCCAGCCTGGTGGCACAGCGGTTAAGTGTGCATGTTCTACTTCAGCGGCCTGGGGTTCGCTGGTTTGGATCCCACGTGCAGACATGGCACCGCAAGACAAGCCATGCTGTGGTAGGCGTCCCATATATAAAGTAAAGGAAGACGGGCATGGATGTTAGCTCAGGGCCAGTCTTCCTCAGCAAAAAGAAGAGGATTGGCAGCAGTTAGCTCAGGGCTAATCTTCCTCAAAAAAACAAAAGGAGTCCCTCAAATTCATTTGACTATAAGACTACCCTCTCTCTCGTAGTTTTTTTAAAGCATTGATAACATTTCATGGGATCAATATTGTTCCCCCCCAAAAAAAGAAAAGAACTCTGTTTGGCAAATACTGATCCTAACTTTATTTTTCTAAAATGCATATCATATCATGTCACTGACTGGCTTAAACCATATTTTGGCAACTTTATGCTGCTTACAGAATAAAGTACAGAAAGAGCATACAACTGAAGCCATCTACGACCTGGCTCTACTACTCTGGTCTTTCTTCTTAGTTATTTATCTGACTCACTGCTCTGCTCCCTTTATCCTCCACTCCAGCCTGACAAAACTGAGCAAACAGTTATTTTGCTAACTGTCCTTTTGATTTCAAGATGCTCGTCTCCATTCATGTTTCTTGATGAGGGCAGAGTGAACACTCTTGTTCATATGCCTCCTTCTATTCCCCCAATAGTCTGACAAACTAGAACTCATTTTTCTATTCACTTCAAGTGTCCTTTAAGTTATGAAGGAGTTCTGTAACTTGAGGGCTATGTGGAATGAGATTTCTTTAATCTCTGAGCATATTCTTGAAAAGTAACACTAACTTTTATTACAAATATTTACAGAAGTGAAGGTCCTTGTATCCCTGAGAGTGGAATCATTTCAGGTTCTCGTTACTCAGATAGAATTTATCTCTTCTCTTCTCTTCTCTTCTCTTCTCTTCTCTTCTCTTCTCTTCTCTTCTCTCTCAGTTCCACTAAACCCTACCTACAAGAATATGTCTATCATTTTATTATATGTAATTCTTTGTGTCTTTCTACTTATAGACAATAACCACCTTGAAGTCAGATAATAAGACATTCATTTTTGTTCCCTCACTGCATTGAATAAATAATTGAGGCTCAAATAAAATGACACTCATTCATTCACTGCCTTATTTGTTCAATAAACTTTGACCTCTAAATTAAAAATCTCCCCAGTTTTTCTCTTCCTCAAGTGCACTCTTTTCAATGATTTCTTATGATTTTTATTCTATCTGGTGCATTCTACCTGCACATTTTATGGGTGGATGCATGGGTTGTTCCTTGTTAATAGTTTCTTAGTTCCCCACTATCTTGTTTGGTCTTCCCCATTGTGTTTCCCAGAGTTTTCTGATAATGCCTGAGCTTGATGATATACTCTCTTTAGTAGGAAAATAGAAATAAAAATCTGTGCAACCTCTTTATTTCAATAAACTTATGGAAATGTTAAAAATTGATGACTTGACTTTTACTAGCCAGGCACAATGAATAAATATAAATCAAAGGAGTTTATCTAAATCATGTTTTGCGAATCACTGACTTTCATGTGTAGTTTTCACAATCAAATTCTTTATTTAGTATATGGATATAGATTGTTAAAAGTAGTGATACTGCCTAGATTATGAATGCTAAAATACATATGTAAAAATAGAATTTGATGAAAAGTTATTTATCTGAACAGTGGGATAAATACCCATGACTATAAATATCCTTTATTTATAGCTCTGATGGCATCAATATTCATGAATTCTGAAACTGGTTGAATTTTTATTGTCTTGTTCTATGCCACGGATCTGAAAAATGATTGCAATCATGCTATTTGTAAAGTTGATTTTATATCATTTTATAAGACACAATATTATACAGTTTTATTAAATAAATTTTCTTTTTTTAAACCTCTTTCCCTATCCCTCACTTCACTAAAATTTCATTTGCTTTAATTTTTTAACTACATACTCTTACATAATCAGGAATAAAATTGGGACATGGTTAGAGTCAGCAATAAAAACCCTTTTATTGTTACGCTATTTCCATTCACATTTTATTGTCACAAAATATACTGGGAAATGTTTATAGGACAGGATTAAGTTTTCTAAATGGTTATTTTAATATCTTTTCCTCCATTTTCTGAATAAATTTAAACTGAATTATTTTTAGTTTTATAAAACTACTATTATCCAACTGATAACAGTAATGTTCCCAGACTATGTAACAAATGCCTTGCATCTGAAAAACCTTCTCTGATATGAATTATAAAATTGTGTTGGCATAGCCATAAAAAGGGAGCTAACCTATTGAGACTCAGTGAACAGCTGTCATTTATGTCTTACCATCATAGCTTCCTTCTTTTAGTAATAACATCCCACACTTTGGGCAAACTTTTCTTCTTTCTGCAATCACACTGTTCTCCTGAAGTTGCTCATCACTGTATCCTACTGACATAGGTTTGCACAGACGACCCAAGCCAATTGTAAAACCCCATCCTCTGAATCACAGGAACTGAAAGCATGATGGTTATGTAACACGAGCAGGCCAATCTGAGTCCTGTCTTGGAATTTTCCTTACTGAAGACGAGAGAGGGGCTCCTTTCTTTCCTCTGGATTGAGAGCCTTGAGTAACCATCTCACCTACTTGGAGAGGGCTAATGGAATTAGGCCAGTTCATCAGCAGAACTGGAGAAGAGATGGGGAGATGGGGTTACATATGAAAAACATCATGTAGTTCATTGGATCAAGTCATACATGCCTGGGGCCAGATCTACCCATATCCTTTCCACTTACATGGACAACTATATTTCTTTAAGATAATTACTTTTTTTGAATTAACTATTTATAATTTGAGTTTTGTCATTTTCAACCAGAAGAGTTTTCACTAAAGCAAAATAGGCATCTTGGGAGAAATGGCTGGGGGTTGAGGGGGGGCAGGTAAGAGAGGGTAGGTCGGTAGCTAATAAGATGAATGTCTTAAGTGAAGTTAGAGTTTATCAACTTTGCAATTATCTCTTCAAAGAAATAAAACATTATACAAATTATCTTAGTGAGAATATATGATAATCTGGCTCAAGTTTGGCATGAATCAAGGTGCTGTCTCAGATTGTTGGTACCTTAGAGACCTTACTTTAATATCATGCTCAGAGAGGGCCTTTTCATGTATTTCAGTATGGTTACAATAATGGTGTGTTTGCAGTGTTTTTAGTCTACTGCAAATCACATAAACATAACACATGGAAAAAAATCTTTGTTTGCATGACAAAACTATCTGGAGAAATCCTAGAAGCTGGATAAATGAAATGGGGCTAATATGAACAGATGTAATTGAGTATAAAGTAAGTAGCATTGAACTGCATTCTAACCTCAGTTTCTCTCAAAAAAATACATTTAGTTGAGATGCCCTTTCAGTCCTCGATTACCATAATAATAGCCAGTACCAGCAGACAGACAAGGAGCAAGTCACAAATCTTAGTGACTTAAAACAGTAGGAATTTACCTGGTTCACTAGCCTGTAAAATGGCTGGCTGGTTATTCTGCTCTCGGTTGTGCTAATTCATGCTTCCATGGACAGCTGTTGGTAGCTTGGGTGGCTTTGCTAATCTTGACTAGGTCCTATCACATGTCAGGGGCTCTGTGAAGGATAACTTGGCTTTTCTCTGCATTGTCTCTCAACCTCCACCAGGCTAACCTGTGTTGGTTCTCATAGTGGCCAGCTTCTGAGAGACAGACAGAACGAATTGTAACCATTCTTTTTGAACCTAGACTCAGAATTGACATGGTATCCTTTACCCTGCATTCTATTTGACAAAACAAGGCCATTCCAACTTCAAAGAGAAAGAAAAATGGACTTTGCCTGTAAGGGCAGAAGTTACAAAGTAACATTGCAAAGGGCATATATTTAGAGAAGTGGAGAATTGAAGTCATTTTTGTAATTTATCTACACGGATAACCTAGAAGTGTGTGTGAGTGTATTTTAATTTCTGAAATTTCTAAATCCATCATTCTATGTACTTTTCAAATAGCAGAAAGTCATTATCACCCAGGGCTCATATTCAATCCTGGATTCCACTCAGGAATGTTATAGGAAATAAATCCTGTCCATGTTAAAGTTACGAATTATTCAAATTTAAGTAAAAATACTCTTCACATTCTAAACAAAGATGCAATTTATTTCACTTCCAGAGAATGATACATTCATTCGTAAGAATCAGTTCTTATCCACTTTCAGACGAGAATTTAAAACTCTTGGTAAAATTTCTGAATTGTCTGGATAGAATGAACTTTTTTTTAAGAAGTTTCCAGCTAAGGAAAAATGTATTACAAAGAGAAAGCGAATAATACCAGCATCACACCAGCTATCTACAACCCTGGATGTACAAAAAGGCAGAATAACATCAAAATACTACTGAGACAAAATGAGTGTACCCAGGAATCCTATTACCAACCAATATCATTCACCTGTTCAGGATGAGAAAAGTTCAGATGGTCAAAAAAGTCACCATATCAGCCATTTAATCTATCCAAGGAAAATGCTAGAAATATATAATAAACTAAATTATAACAGGAATTCTATCTTAGGGGAAAATGAAGAGAACAGGAAACAGTACAAACAATAAACCTTAAAACATATATAGTTAAGAATGCATGAGTAAGCATAGTGTCTGAGAATGTTTTGTATAAGTGATAAATAGGATAAAGAGTGCAAAGAGATAACCTTTTTCAATAATCTGAAATTAATGGCACTATAGTAGCCCAGATTTGGAGGGACATTGAGAGGAAAAATGGGATGTCATCATTGCTATGAACAGGGTCGTAACAAAGTTGCTTTAGCCATTACAGACATATTTGGAGTTAGCGCCAAGCAGTCTTCTCATAAAACTATAGGAAAGGGACAAGAGCGTAGTGATGCAGTCTACCTGTCTTCATCAGCAAAATCCCATGTGATGCTAGTTGAATAACAGTGGGCAAGTTATTTAACAGTTTTCTCATATGTAAAATGGAAAAAGTATTTGATTTGACTCATAGGGTTGGGATGAGGATTATAAATAGTAATATGAGTAAACCGATTAGAAAATTCTAGGCATAATCTGTATTACGTAAGTATTAGCTACTATTATTTTAGTAATTCTTCAGGAAAATCTATGTTTTTTAAAACAATTAATTGAATCACAATTTATATATAATAAAATGCACCTATTTTAGGGGTAGAATTCAGTATTTTGATGAATATATGTATCTGTTTAACCACCACGATCAAGAAATAGAAAATTTCAAGCCAGTCCTGATGGCTTTGTGGTTGAAGTGTGGTGCTCTCACTGCTTTGGCAGCCCAGGTTAATTTCCCAGTCGCAGAACCACACCACCCTTGTCTGTTAGTTGCCGTGCTGTGGTGGCAGCTCACATAGAAGAACTAGAAGGACTTACAGCTAGGATATACAACCATGCGCTGGGGCTTTGAGGAGGAAAAAAAACAGAGGAAGATTGGCAACAGATGTTAGCTCAGGGTGAATCATTCTCCACCAAAAAAAAGAACAAACACAGATATAGAAAATTTCCATGACTGTGAAAAATTCTCTCATACTCCTTTGCAATCTATCCCTCCATACTAAAACATACACACACATCTACTCACCTCTGACCCTAGGAAAGTCTGATATGCTTTCCGCACTGGAGCATAGCTTTGACTATTCTAGAATTTTATATAAATGAAACAATATAGCAGATACTCTTTTTTGTCTGGCTTCTATCACTCAAATTATTGTTTCTCAGGTTTACCCATGCTTTTGTATGTATCCCTAATTTGTGTCTTTAATTACTGAGTAATATTTCATTGTATGAATACACCATAATTTGATTATCCATTCACCTATTGATGGACATCTGCTGAATCTTTTTCCATCTTTTCACTTTTTAACAATCTGTGTCTTTATTTAGAAAGTAGGTTTATTGTCTACAACTTTTAATTGTGTCTTGATTATTTTTCCCCTCGGTGTAACAATCTCTATCTTTTTATTTCTCTGTTCACATCGTTTACATTTAATGTCAATCTTCTTGTTATGTATCTCTTATTTATCTTGTGTGTCCTTTGTTCCCTCTTCTCTTTTAATACAATTTAAAATTAAATTAATATTTTTTGGAATTCCATTTTATTTCCTTTATTTTTTGTTATATCTTTTTCTTGGTTTTGCATTTTAGTAGTAGATTTAGGGTTTCCTATATGCATCTTTAAATTACCACATTCTGTCTTTAAATAATACCATGTCCTTTCATGTTTTATATGAGTTTCACAATAAACCTTTATTTCTGCTTTCACCTTGTGTGTTATTGTCATTCTTTTCACTTCTACACTTATTGTAAAGCTCACAATACACTGCTATTATTTCAGTGTTCAACAGTTATCTTTCAAGGAAATTTAAAAATAAGACACAGAGTCATTTTGCATGTATGCATGTATTTACTGTTTCTGACATTCTTCATTTCTTTGATAGATACAAGATTCCTTCAGGTATCGTATTCTCTATTAATTTCCATTAAGATTTTTATTCTGGTGGGCATGTAGGCAAAGAATTTCCTCAAATTTTTTTTTATTAATTAATTATGTAATAAGTCTATCTTTAATTTTTAAGGGGACCACCATGCTATTTTCCCTGATGGCTGCAACGTTTTACATTCCCATTGACAGTAAACAAGGGTTCCAGTTTTTCCACATCCTTGCCAGCATTTGTTGCTTTGTGATAATTTTGCTAATAGCCATCTTGACAGGTATGAGGTGACATCTCACTGTAGTTTTGATTTCCATATCCTTGGTAATTAGTGATCTTGAGCATCTTGTAATATACCTGTTGGTCATTTGTATATCTTCTTGGGAGAAATGTCTATTCAAGTTTTTTGTCCATTTTTAATAGGATTATTTGGAGGTTCTTTTGCTATTGAGTTGTAGGAGTTTCTTATATATCTTGAATACTAACTCCTTATCAAATACATGGTCTGCAAATATTTTCTCCCACTTTTCAGGTAGCTTTTTTACATTACTGATTATTTCTTTTGCTGCTTGTCCACTAAATAATACAAAATATTGCTGAGATAAATTTAAAATGACACAAATAAATGGAAAGACATCTGTATTCAAGGATCAGAAGACTTAAAATTGTTAAAAAGTTAATTTTATTCAAAGCAATCTACAGTTTCAAGGGAATCTCTATCAATATCTCAATGGTATTTTTTACAGAAATAGAAAAAACAATCCCAAAGTTCATATGGAAGCACAAAGGACCCCAATTGCCAAAACAATCTTGAGAAAGGGGAACAAAGCTGTAGGCCTCACACTTCCTGACTTCAATATATATTACTAGGCCCCGGTGGCCTAGTAGTTAAATTCAGAGCTCTCTGCTTCAGTGGCCTGGGTTCGGTTCCTTGGTGTGGATCTACACCACTCTGTTAGTGGCCATGCTGTGCTGGTGGCCTACATACTAAAAGATAGAGGAAGATTGGCATGGATGTTAGCTCAGGGTGACTCTTCCTCAACAAAACAAAACAAAACAAAATGAAAACATATTACAAAGCAACAGTAATCAAAAGAGTATGGTACCAGCATAAAGAAAAACATACAGATCGGTGGAACAGGATAGAGAACCCAGAAATAAACCCACACACAGAGAGTCAAGTGATCTTTGACAAAGATGCCAAGAATAACAATGGGGAAAGGATGGTCTCTTCAATAAGTGGTATTGGGAAAAGTGGATAACCACATGAAAAAGACTGAAATTGGAACTTAATCTTACACTATTCACAAAAATCAGCTCAAAATAGAATAAAGTCATACATAAGATGTGAAAATACAAAGTTTCTAGAAGAAAACACAGGGGAAAAATCTTCAAAATATTGATTGATCTTGACCATGATTTCTTGGATTTGACACCAAAATTATGGGCAAGAAAAACTTATAGCAGTTTAAAGATGTTTTATTTTTGTCTGGCAGTTTTTGGTGAAAAATATTCTTTTTCTTTACATTCTTTTTTACCAGCTTGCTTTCAAGATTTTCTTTTTTTTTTTTTTAAGGACTATTAGCCTTGACCTAACCATTGCCAATCTTCCTCTTTTTGCTGAGGAAGACTGGCCCTGAACTAACATCCATGCCCATCTTCCTCTATTTTATACGTGGGATGCCTGCCAAAGCATGGCTGTTGCCAAGCAGTGCCATGTCCACATCTGGGATCTGAACTAGTGAACTCCAGGCCGCCAAGAAGTGGAACGTGTGAGCTTAACCACTGCTCCACCAGGCCATCCCTTCAAGATTTTGTTTTTAACACTGGTTTCCAACAACTTGATTTTGATGTCTTGGGGTATTTTCTGTGTGTCTTTCTGTGTGGTGTTTATTGGATTTTTTTGATCAAGTGAGTTTATAGTTTATATCAAGTTGGAAAACTTTCAGCTATGTTTTCTTCAAATTTTTTTTCTGCCCTCTCTCATCATCCTTCCTTTAGTGACTCCAATTACCTGAATGTTAGATCCCTTGATTTTATACCACAAATCCACTGAGGTATTCATTACGTTTCATTATTTTTCTCTCTGTTCTTCACTTAGGATATTTTCCTATTGCTATGTCTTCAAGCTCGCTGATTATTTCTTCTGCTGTATCCCATATGCCGTTAATCCCATTCAGCAGATTTTTCATTTCAGACTTGTCTTTTCCTCTAAAGTTCCATTTGGTTCTTTTTTATATCTTTTATTTTCCTTCTCTTATGTTTATGTCTTCCTTTAAATCCTTGAGCATATTTATAGCAGATTTTTAAAAGATTTTTCTGCAAATTCCATCATTTCTGTCATGTCTGGGTCTGTTTAAATTAATAGATTTTTCTTCTGGTTATGATTACAATTTTCTGCTTCTTCATGTGTCACATAATTTCTTTTGAATGGAGGGCACTGTGAATGTTACTTTGTTGAGTGTTTGGATTTTGATGCATGCTTTTATAAAGAGTTAAAATCTGTTTTTACAAGGCCTTTATGTTTCTTGCAGATCAACATGGTCTTTTCAAGATTTATTATTAAGCTTAGTTATGGTGGCATTAAGTGGCATTTACTCTAGAGCTGAATAGCCCTTTTTAAGAGGTGATCTTTTGAGGGGCTCTACTAATAGCTCTAACTGATCAGCAAGGTCTCACTACTTTGGCTAGATGGAAACCAAAAATTTTCCCAGCTCTGTGTGAGCTCTGAGAATGTTTAACTTCTTTTTCCCGATTCTGCATATATCTATGTGTAGCCGTTTGAGGAGACTTCTATGCAGATTTCTGAAGCTCCTTCTGTGTGTAGCTCAATCTTCTCCAGCACTTGGGTGTGAACACTCTAACCATGTCTGCTTCCCTGACCTCCAACCTCTGTAAGCATGACAAACTGACTGTACTTGGGATTCCTTCCCCTCTACTGTAGTCTGAGAAGTTTCCAGGTAGCAAGCCAGGGTGATTGTAGAGTTCACAATCTTTGTTTCCCTTCTTCCAATGATCATAGTCCTGTTCTGCTTGTTGTCCAATGCCTGAAAATCTTGTCAAGTTTTCTAGTTATCCGTGGGATAGGGGTTGGTTCAATGATCATGACGCTTTCATGGCTGGAACATGAAGTCTCAGCTTTACTTTCAGTCTGGCATGATAGGAATATCTTGGCCTTAATTTCATAAACTTCATGAAGGTTGTACAGGTGTCTGCCTTTTTCTTGCTATTCTCACTGCCTAATATTATACCTAATGTATAGTTGGCCTTCAGTATATATTTTTTGAATGAATGAATTAAAAAACTTATAGACTATTTAAAGAAAAAAGCCAAAGCTCCTCACTAGAAGGCCAGCTGCTGCTTCAAAGAATCAGTTAAGACAAAGGCCTGCAATTCAAGTTTGTATGATATTTTGCCCGTTGTTTATGGAATTATTTACGAGGGAGTGAGATGCATTCAAATATGTAACTAGCCCCAAATCATAGATTATGTCTTTTTGCGCTAGACTAACAGATAACTTAGAAAGGTTGAAAAATTTCTTTCTACGTTGCCTTGAAAGGATATCCCAAGAAGTATTTATATTAAAATCAATGCTTATGATAAGGAATATCAACCATCCAGAGACATGAAGCTATTAATCGAAGTGTGTGTGAGACTGGGTGTCTTGAGGAAACTCTTTAACGCTATCACCTATCATTAAATATTTAAATGTACCTCTTTTATCTAAAGTGAGTAGAAATGATTCCAATGCTCTAATTTTAATATGCCAAACATAATCCTTATTGGTCCAGGGTTGTCCCAGATGAAATTGCCATGCTCTTCTGCTTCAATCTGCAGGTCACTGAAATTCATTTTCCTCGGTAGAATGCTCCTATCCTATGTGTGAATACTACTTCACCACGTCTGACAACTTAACCCTAAGGAACCTGGCAAACTCATATTACAGTCGACTTCTTTGACTTCTGGGAACAATTCGACATTTGGCCATCATTATAGGAACCATTGCTAATTTGTGCTCTAATTAACTTTCCAAACCCACAATGATAGCTTGTTTTGTTTTGTTTTGTTCTGAATCTCCACACATTGCTTGCTCTTAAAGATTGTTTGGCTGAAATATGATAAGGAGCTAAAACTTAATTTTGTTTTGGATAAATTGGTAATAAATATATCCTATTAAGAAAACATTCCAAGAAAAGCAAAACAAAATTCATGAACCTCAACTAGTAAATACGCTATAGAGGAAATCTCTATAATCAGGGATTTAAGTCAACCCGTCAGTCACTAATTATAAAGTTAGTTCCCACAGGGGGCAAACCATTTAAGACACTAAAGCCATTCAGCTTTAAGACATATGGTTTCAAGTTCTGATGTAAATCTAAAGGTGAGGCATTCAATTTGAATAAAAGAAGAACAAAAGATGTTTAAATTAGCCCCAAATTCAAACCGCTTCTTTGGAATAAATTTGCCATCTTTATTGTTCCTTTTATTTTATACTGACCATAGCTTTTTGCATATTCTCACGGAATCACAGAACTCTGAACTTGAGAGGACCTACAGAAATTATGCAGTGCACATGTTCCCACTCAGGGTGCTTCTTAAAATTACAGATTTCTGGGTCTCTCTTGCAAAGAATGTAATTCACTTGAGCAGGAATGATCCCAATAATCTGCCTTTTAAAAAGAATGGCTCTGATCAGATGCACTGATATGGTTTAATTTTTATTTTACAAAGCATGAAACTAAGACTCAGGAAAGTTACCTGTTGAGCCCAAGTTTCTACAAAAGAGGTGACAAAAAAATGGGATCATGGTCCTAGAATGCTGTTTTCTACTCTAGAGCTTTTTCCACTGCTTCATAATCATTTCTTCCCAAAGAGAAAACATGGTTTATATAATATTAAATGGTAGAAATCTTTGAGATTCTGTCTTAAGTTCATGTCTCTTATCAAACTGCACTTTCTTCCCAGGAGATATCCACTATCATGATGTTATTTCATATCTATATTCCAAATCTATATCTTTAGTCCAGAACTATCTCCAAAGTTCTAGAATTAAATATCTAACTACTTAATTAACCCTTTTATTTTAAACAACTTCAAAGAAAACACGTCAAGCTCAATTCTTCATTAATATGCATCTAACTTCTGCCATTTTTTTCTGTCTTGGGAAACTGCGTTATCAATACACCCAGTTAAATAAGCTAGAGACCAGAAAGCGATTCTGGATACTCTTTCTCACTTACTTACATACTCACCAATTAGCAAATTTTTCGAAGTATGGTTACATTACTAAACAAGGAGGCCTATAGACTCAGGTGGTTCTAATACCTTAGCAGCCTATGTAAGCAAACTAAAACCTAACCCTGTATGGGCTGCAAGGTTAAGAAATCAAAACCTAAAGCCAGCCACTCAGAATCTTCCTGCTCAGCTTTAGTTTTTCATAACCTAACTCTAAAACTTCCATTTGCCCCAGAGAAGGAAAGTAATGCTGCCATAACCAATCAGTGTTTGCCCCAAATAACTTCTTTGTTCCTGCTCACTTTGGTTTATAAAATCTTCTTGCTCTCTGCACGTCTTTGAAGGTCCTCTCCATTTTCTAGACTGGATGCTTCCTAATTCAGGAATAATTAAATAAAGCCATCTAGATCGGAAATTTACATGTCTGGGAAATTTCCTTTTAACAGTATTTAGCAAGTCTGTTCAGATCTTCCAACCAACCTCACTCCCTGCTCACACATCCTTTTACTCCTTGATGACAGCAAGTCATTTTGAAATGATTACTTCCCACACTGTCCTCCTCCAGTCCATTCTCCACACTGTGGAAGATAAACCTTCTGAAAATGCAAATCTGATCCTGTCAAACACGTTAATGTCTTCTCATTGTCCTTGAGATATGCTCTAAAAATGTCAGCCTCATTTATGTGGCCTTGCTTAATCTAGGTCTACTTTCAATCTCAATATAATGCAATTCTGCTTTTTGCTCTTTATGTTCCAGTCATACTGGAACCACTTTTTGATGATTAAACAGGATTAAATAGAATTATAATTGTATTTGAGAAATAAAATTAATTTCCTCTTATTAAACATCAATCTAAGGACAACATAATTTCATTTGCCATTATGTCCTCTCTATTCTACTTAACGTCATTTGTAAGTTGCCCTTGTTCTTGAATTTATACCTTTTTTGTTATATAAAGAGATACTCTAAATTTTGGTTGTATTTTTTTAAACACTATTGGCACACTCGAATAGAAAACAATTTTTTAAAAAGATTATTCTAAAACAGAATTTGCTGATTTGACAAAAAGTCTTGAGGAAATGAAAAAGTTTAGAATGTGACTTTAATTCATTGTACTAGTCTGCTACAATCTTAACAAACACCATTAGTTTGGGCGGGCCCCATGACATAGTGGGTAAATTCAGCACACTCCACTTTAGCAGCTCAGTTTTGTAGGCCTAGATTCCAGGAGCAGACCTGTACCCTCCACTTGTCAGCTATGCTGTGGTGGCAACCCACATATAAAGTGGAGGAAGATTGGCACAAATGTTAGCTCAGGCCTAATCTTCCTCAAGCAAAAAAGAAAAAAGAAAGGAGCAGGATTGGCAATAGATGTTAGCTCAGGGCTAATCTTCCTCAGCCAAAAAAAACAACAACAGTAAAACATTAGCTTAGTTATTCATAAAAGTGTGTAAAAATACAACTTATCACTCAAGAAATATTTGTCAATATACTATTTAAGTAAATTTAACTACGTTATTGAGGGTGTATCAGGTGATAGGAAACAACACATATGGTTTCTTATTGAATTGTTGATATCACCAGCTGGAGCAGTAATAATGATGATGGCTAAGATGTATTGCATGTTTCCTAAGTGCCCAGCACTATGATACACAGTTTATCTAACTTATCTTACTTGATTCTCATAAGTATATCTAGAAAGTTGATCTTATTGATTGGGTGAATACATTAAAAATGCCTCTCACATAGTAAGCACTCAATAATTGTTGGTTTTTTTTTAATCCCTTTTGAGAGATGAGGAAAAACTATGGCACATGATACACACTTTTCTACCTTTGGTTAAGCCCGGATTAAATCTCAGGTTTTCTAACTCCATTTCCAACATTCTTTCCACAGATTTTTAACAGAGAAATATAAAAATGAAATAAATTCTGACATTTACTTTAATCTTTGGCCGTTGTTCTGCCTGGGACTTTTTTTCCCTTCTGGAAACTTCCCCTTCTCCAGGTGGCATCAACACAAGGCCCTGACCATTTAGAAGAGGGAAAATGGTCCAGGGGGCCCATGAAAGGTGTGTCCCTGGGTAACATTTATAAGAGTTGCAGAAATGGGTACACGAGCCAAACACATGGCAAGTCAGAGCTCTTCTTCAGCATTTGTTATAGACATCAGAGATGAGTTGCTCTTTCCTTCTGCGATTGCAGGTGCTAAGGACCTTGTAACTCTGAAGATTCTAGAGGTCTTTTTCACAGAAACCTGGCAAGCTTCTTAGAAAATAAAGCCAATATAAATAAAAGTTGTTTAAAGGGATAGAGAGACATAATCCCAACGACTACTTGGGAATATCTCAAACTTTCCAGATTTAAATAAAAACGATTGCTCTGAGAAAAAAAACCAGTGTTTTGCTTAAGCCTGTATGAGTTGCATTTCAGTCACTTTAATGGAGGGCCTGGACTAAAACACAGCTGTTTAATAAATGACATTAATCTTTCCCCTGCCCAAGCTGTGAACCAGGCTAGAGGCAGAGGAGGCAGCGGATAGAAAACAAATTACTTACTTTTACATTTTGCTGGATTCTGTTTTCTGATATTCTGTAAAGGTTTTTGTATCTGTACTCAGGACAGCTATCTTAACAAAACTGTACTGTTTCATTTTTGCAATGTCTTTGTATATAATGTTGATCTCATAAAATAAATTGAAAATGCTCCCTGCTCCTCTATTTTCTGAAAGAACTTAGGTCACATAGGCAATATTTCTTCTTTAAGTATTTGACAGAATTTACCAGCCGAGCCGTCTGGGTTTAGAATTTTTCAAAAAGTCTTTAATTACAAATTTCAATTATTTATACTGGGCCACTCAAATTATTCCTTCTTCTGTCAATTTCAGTAATGTATATCTTTCAGGAAATACATCCACTTCATCGAAGTGGTCAAATTTACTGCTATGAATTATAATATGTGCTTGTTGTCTTTGTAAAGTCTGTAGTATTGCTTGCTGTTTAACACCCAGCCCAATATTCATTTTATTTACCTTTAAAAAGGCCAATAAATAATTATCTATTTTATTGGCATTGAAAAACAAACAAATTTTGGTTTAATTGATTTTCTTTATTATTTGCCCAGTTTCTTCTTTCAGATTTTCGCTCCTCTGGCCTTTCTTTCTTCCCTGCTACTTACTTTGGGTTTGATTTGCTCTTTTCCTAGCTTCTTAAGACAGCGCTTAGATTATTGAGTTTTAACCTTTCTAATATAAATATACAAAATAATAAATTTCTTTGTAAACAATCCTTTAATTACATCCTGAAAATTTTGTCCTTTGGAGATTTCATTATCTAACCTTTCAAAATATTTTATAATTTTGTTTGTACTTTCTTCTTTGACTCAAGGCTTATATGCAATAATGTTTACTTTCTCCATATTTGTGGATTTTCCAGATGGTCTGTTATTGATTTTTAATTTAATTCCAAGGAATTTCAATTATTTGAAATTTATTGAGCCTTGCTTTACAGTCTAGAATATGATTTATTTGGCCGATGATTTATAAACCCATAAACGATATGTATGTTCTTCAGTTGTTTGGTATGGTGAACTATAAAGAAATTTGATATTAAGTTGGAGGAGAGTGTTGTTCAGACCTTCAAAATTCACACTTACTTTCTATCTATGTGTTCTCATAATTTTCAAATCTCCAACTATGATTGTGTATCTATTTCTCTTTTATGTTCTGTCATTTTTGGTTCATGCCCTATAAAGTATTGTTGTTAGATGCATACACATTTACCTTTATGTCTTCATGAATCGATGCTTTATCATTATGACATTTATTTTCTTTATCTCTGTAAAATTCTTTGCTCTGAAGTCAACTTTGTTTGATATAAATATAGCCATTCCATCAATTTAATGATTATATATTCCATAATATGTTTGATCATTTTACTTTTAATCTATATGGCTATTTTTATTTAAAAGATAAATATTTTCTACATTGTGTTGCTTATAGATAGCATATCGTTTGATCCTGCATTTTTATCTTTCTGACAGTTTCTACCATATGATTTTTTAGTTCACTTAAATACATTATAGTTATAAATGTCTTTGGGTTTAATTCTACTATCTTGATATTGGTGCCATGAACTTTTTGTTCCTCTTAAATTATTTTTCTTTTATTATTTTGAATTATTTTAGTCTTTCATTCCATTTCACTCCTCTCTTAGCTTTGTGTGTGTGTGTAGTTGCTCAAGTGTTTATGAAATGCATTTGTAACTTACCGTAGTCTATTCCAAAAATTATACCACTTCATTTTCATTCCAATATAGTTTCATATGTCCCATCTTTTTCTATATTATCAATAATCAGCTTATTTTCATATATTTTATAATTTCAACAATAAATTGTTAATAGTTTTACTTTTAAGTGTCTAATCTTTTTACAAAAATTAAAAGAAGCAAACAGCAAAAGACCCTCATATCACATACTCTCTCTGCCTCCATTTTGTTTAATTTCAGGCTTCCATGTGGTTCCGTCTTCTTTCAGAATGAAGAACTTGCTTTTATAGCTCTTGTAGAGCAAGTCTGCTAGAATAACTCTCTTTGCATTTATTTGGCTAAAGATGCGTTTTTCTCTTTTGCCTTTTTACCTGTGTGTTTTTGATGGATTGACTTTCAGATTTGTTGTTCCATTGTCTTCTATCATGAATTGTACCTTTTCATAAGTCTTCAATAATTCTTAGCTTTATTTTCTTGTATATAATTTATCTTTTTTCGTCTGGCTTTTTAAAAAATATTTCTTTATTTTAGTTTCCTTCAATTTGATTTTTATATGAGCCTTGGTGGTGTTTTCTTTCTGTTTCTTTTCATTAAGTTTCACGGTGCTTATTTGATCTGATCAACTACAGTTTTCATTTCATTGAGAAAACAAATTTTATGTTTTATTTCTATAAATATTTTTTGTCATATTCTTTTGCTTTTTTTGGTAATTCCAATTATGCATATATTAGCCCACTTGATATTGCCCTTCAAGTAATTGACAATCTTTTGTTTCTTCCCAACCACTTTTTCTCCTTTTCAATTTGGATGCACTCTGGTTTTTTTTCAATTTCACTTATCCTTTCTTCTGCAGTGTCTATTAAGCTCTCTAGCCAAAACAGTGAATTTTAAATTTTAAATATTCTAGTGTGCACTCTAGAAATTCCACTTGGCTCCTTTTTATGGTTTCTCTTTCTCTTCTCATTATGCTCATGTTTTCCATAAAATTCTTGAACTTATTTATAATAGTTATCATAAAGTCCTTATCTGCTAATTTTGTCACCTGTGTTCTTCTGAGCCTAGTTCGATTGATTAAAGTTTCTTGTGGTTACAGGTCACAATTTTCTGCTTATTCACAAATCTAGCATTGCAAGGCCATTGAAGGTCATTTTATTTTACTTTTAGGTACACGTAATATCATGCTTGAGTATGAGGCTGGATTCTGGTGAGTGATAAGAAAATGATGTATATGTGTGCTTCCCAAAATATCTGTGGCTAAAAAGCATGGTTTCTTTTCCTTTTTATTATTTTTCAGTGTGTCACAGATTAATACTTTTGCAAAACACAGTAAAAATGAAGTGCTAGGAAAAAAAGAATAAAAAGGAATAAAAAGGACAAGATATAATTGAGTTTCTTGAATTTATATTTCCTCTAACACAGTTAGTTGTGAAAAATTAGTATTTATTTCTCCAATATCATCTTTTCTCTTTCCATTCTCTCAGCTCTTTCTTTGACTCCAATTAAACATATATTGCCTTCTCACATATCCCCTTGTCTTTTTTTCCTCTCTTCTAAATTTTGTATCTGATTTTAATATATAATATTTTACAAGACTGTTAGAGTTACCTGTCAATTTACTGGATTCTCACTTTCTGTGTCTTTTTCTGATGGACTGAATTTTCTCAGAATGTGGATTATAAGAACAATTTGAGTCATGCAAATATAACTTCTTCCTCCAGAACTAATTTAAATTAGTTTTTATTAAGTGCCTGGATGTAGTACCATTTTAGAACCATCTAAATACAACTTCAAGACTTAGAGTTTACTGGCCTACTTAATGAAAGAAAACTGGCTCTTATATTTGCTGTAAACAACCTTGGAGTTTAACTTTTCCCTCAACCTGCCAGCTTGCTGAAAATCTGTTCAATTTCTCAATTGTTTATTTCCAATAAGCAAAGAACATCTGGGCGAAAGTTGTTTTGAGTCCTAATTTTAAGCCTTTGAGTTTTCTACTTCTACCAGAGTTTAACATGGTAATTCCTCACTATGTTACTATTCTTCAATGCTTTTATGAAGATTCTTGAAAAGAATTTGTCCAACTTTCTCTTTCATGTTCAGTCACAGGGTTGGTCAGGTATATATAACCCACAGTTATGTAGATGGGAAATTCTATTCAATTCCTTCTTGAACGTCTCTGGTTCCATGGATGCTGACTCTTTCTCTGTATCTAAAAGTGGGGAAACATGACTCAAACTAAACCAATTGCCACATCCATCTCTTTAGCCAGGGTCACTATTTTATCAGTGAACATATGACCTCTGCTGCTCTAATCAGAGTTTTCTCAGAACTCTTACTGGAAATTCTGAAGCAGAAGTATTCTTTGGATACTGCAAATGATGATATATGGCTGCAATGGTTAATTTTATGTGTCAATCTGACTGGGACACAGAATGCCCAGGTATCTGGTTAAAAATTATTTCCGGATATGTCTGTGATGCTCTTTCCAGAAAAGATTAGCATTGAAGTGGTGAACTGAGTAAAGCAGATGGCCCTCCCCAATGTGAGTAGGCATCATCCAATTCATTGTGGGCCTGAACAGAATAAAAAGATGGAGGAAGGATGAATTCACTCTTTGCCTGACTGAGTGAGCTGGAATGTCAGTTTTCTCCTGCCCTCAGCCTCCTGGTTCTCAGGCCTTCAGACTCAGATTCAAATCTACACCATCAACTCTCTGGCTCTCAAGCCTTTGAACCACTATTGGCTACCAGCTTTCCTGGGTCTGCAGCTTGCAAAGGGCAAAGCGTAGGACTTAGCCTCCAAAATCACATAAGCCAGCTCCTTATAACAAAATTTCGTTTTTAATATATATATACACACACACATATATACACAGATACACATATATGCATATATACACATGATATTAATGTATGAGTATACATTACACAGATAATATATATATACACACATATATATGACATGTATTTATATATACAGAATCTGTAATTGTCAGGGTTCTCAAGAGAAATAGAACCAATAGTATACATATATATATAGATATAGATAAATATCAATATATGTATATAAAATGCTTATATACATATGAATATATGTATAAATACATTATACACATATATTAATGTATATACACACATATATATCATGCACATATATTTATATATATGTTAGTCATATATAGATACATATTACATATATCTATATATGTATAGCTATATAATTATATATGTGTATGTATATGTTTATATACATACAAATTTTATATGTATGTATGTATACACATTTTACATAGGTATATGTATATATAGATATATCTATATATGTATATGTAGATATACATTATACCTCTATCTGTATCTCTATATAACATCAATCTATCTCCCTATATATAGTTCACAATCTATCTATCTTATTGGCTCTGTTTCTGTTGAGAACCCTCATTAATACAGATTTGTTACCAAGAGTGATCTTAGAGGAGCAGAACTTTAAGGATAAGTTTTCTGAATTGCTTCTGGACTTTCTGAGATTGGCTGTCTATTGTGATTTGATCTAAAGATGCCAGTGACTCTATTGCCAGTAGTAAAGAGAGCACTGATCGTTCATGATGTGTTCTGGCAATAGAGATACACAAAGTATCTCCTTTGGATTCTCCTAATAAACCACTTAGCAGAAACAAGGAGCTGGATGACTGTGTTTATGATACTTTTGAAGATTTTTGGAAAACTAATAAATATAAGAAGGTTGGCTAGTTGGTCCTATGTCACTGGACAAAGAGGTAGAGGAACCGGATGAGTTCAGGGATTCAAATTCCCAACTCAAGTATAAACGACCTGAAGGCTTCTATGTGTATCTTGCAGGAGATCCTTCAATATTGTTGAAGCAATTTTGACACTATGAAAACAACGAATCAATGTTCTCCAAAAGTTCCAGCAGAGATATCCTGAAAAGCATCTCTTGATTAGGCAACATTGGGTCAAGAGACCACCTCCAGAGCAGTCACAATGGATGAACTATGGAATATGTTTTTGTTCGCCTGGTTGGATTTGTGGCTTAGCCTGGTTTATAACCCTAAAAGTAGTCATTATCCCCTTCACTTTACAGATAAGGAAAAAGCGTTGCAGAGAACGTAAATAATTCACCTACAGTAACATGACAGAGCTATAATTCTGATTTTTATTTTTTAAAAACATCCCTTTTAATTGAAAACAAAACACAATGTATGTTTACTCAATCAAGAAGGCTGAATTTTACATTTTCCTTTAAAATCAATACTAGTCTTTGACCATAAATCTGTTTACATTTGAAATCACTTGCTCCTGTGTACTGAGTTCTGTATATTCTCACATGAAGACTGATTGCCAGGACCATTCATCCCTTGCCTCAGTGCTCTTAAATGCTCACTTATTGTACATTCACATGTTTGGATGACTGTCTTCAAATGGCCTTCAGAGATTGTCCATCATTCCCATTATCACAACCCTTCTCCCTTTTTCTCTCTTAGGAAGAAACTTGGCTCAAACTTTCTGCCATGGGTCCTCCGTGAATCTGCTTCTGGCCTTGGCACATATGATGATGCATTTTATGAAACATTCTCCTTCAAAGAAAAAGGTGGATCTAGATTGCAGCCAGCCACCAAGTGAAACATTTTAATTTGTTAACAAGTAAGGGAAAACAATTCTGTTCTTTTATCAATTCTGGTCTTATTAACAAATGTTAATAGTGTTGCCACAGTGGTAGCAGTGGGAGATTTTCTCTAAACATTTGGAGCTATTCTAATTGGACAAAGGATGTATCCTGCTTCAAAACCCTGATTTTCTGAATCTTAATAGGGCCACCATTTAACACTCTACTTCGCTACAAATTGCAAGTCTGAGAATCCATTTTTATCCTGGTACTGGTCCTTCTGTTTTGCAATGAGCCTATTGCCCAGCTTGTTTTCTAGGCAGGTGGTTAGGCATGAAATCCCATTTGGCAATCTGAATAACTGGGAAGAACAAGCATATGACAAAATCTCTGTGCTACACATTAACTTTTTGGGTCTTGAGGGTTGCGAAGTCAGTGAAAGGGTAACAAAAACATATAAACAGGAGTTAAAACAAAACCTGTTCAGCACAGAAGCAAAGAAAAAGGAGGACCTAAGGGGAGATGAGGCAAGGGAGAGAACAGGTGGGATGTAATTTGTTCTATACATATCAACTAGACACTGGTTAGAATGGTGACACTTTCCAACAAATTAGGAATGAGCATGAGGTTGTATTGGCTCTTTGATAAGCTAAGAATATCTAAAAGTTCTAGCAACATGACATCATCCTAATTGCTGGACAATGAGCACTTTGCCATTTCAGAAGGCCATACCATACTGGGTAAAAGTTGCTATCAATGAGTGACATCTGACATCACAACCATGTATCCCTATGTGATGACCAAACAAATGTGTTAACTCAATTGAAAAGAAAAGAAAGCCAATCAATTTTTTTATGTAAACAGGTTTCTTTCTTAACTATGTAACTTAGCCGTCACATCAGTATACATCCAATCTTATTTGGGTCTGAACTCCTCTTAGCACGACATACACAGGACTTTTTCAATCTAAGTATATACCCTGTTGGATTTGGGGGACACAACAGAATCCAAAGATCCAATATGGACTCAAGGAACTACTTCTACCTAAGATGTTTGTGACTTTTCCCCCGGATACTTGATAACATCAACATTAAATACAATATCAAAGGAAATACCATGGATGATAAAATGAGCTAGAATTAAAGAACAACAAACAAAGGACTCTGCCTTATTGTCAAGAAGACTAATTGTGCTTTTCCAGGTCCATGCCATCCCAAAAGAAGTCCTGTGCTAAATCCATTCTTCAACTTCAACTGCTGATCAATTCTCAAAATCCTTGAATCCAATGGACACTCATAATGCCATTTCCTTTTTTCTTGCTCACATTTAGATCCTACCCTTTTTGTTTTCCATTTTCTATCAATTGAAACTGTCCAAGGAGTCTGCCTCTTTTTTATTTTTTCCCTAAGAAACCATTTTGATCTGCTGACTGAGATTAACATCCATCTGTCAAGAGTGAATATTGCCATAAGTATACGGTACCTGCTCTTTCTCTCCTGAATTGATATCTTTCTCTTCTTTCCACGCTTTTAGATAAGTGCATTTAATGTGTTATTGTTTATTTTCTAATTTCTGGCTAAAATGTGTCAGTAATACATGGAAACTCAGTTCACGCAGATGTTGTGACAAAAAGACCCTGTGGGGGAAAGAAGCACTGAGCTCCTATTCCAATGGAGCCAGCACCTCTGTACAGGAGTAAAAGGTGTCATTCTGGCACAAGGATCTGTTGCTTCTTCAACATATGGAAGTGCCTCACATCTCTCCATCTAAACACACTGCCCCCATTAAGCCTTGATGGATTTACTAGAGGCTTCGCAAACCTGAAGGGAGAAGGGGAATAATTCTGAAAGCAGGAGCAGAGCGCATGATCTATGGAGGACTAGGCAGTATCTCTTGGGTCCATTAATATTGTAGGAATACCACTATGCAATATGTGAATTTGCTAAATTAGAACCAAGATTTGCTCAGCCTCATTAAAGGAACAAACTGGTCTGCAATAAAAGAATCCCTCTGGTGTAGTTTTTACCAAGCCCCATTTAGTAAGACCTCAGTGAGGAAAGTCTGATATTAGGCAAGTGGAGGAACTGATCTCAAATTGCATTTCACTGGATGGGAGGTAACAATGAAAGCAACTCTTCGAAAGTCAGCTGCCTGGTCTGTCAGCTGGTGGGGAAAACACTAGCAACATCTAGTTATAGTTTTTCTACCAGGTGATTTGGCTGCCTGAGAGAGAGCCTCTTTAACATTTTGAATACTCAACACAATCCTAGGATCTTGTAAAATCTAGGCCAGGAGCCAAGGAGCCCGTAGAAGTCTTCATCTGCCCTGAATGTGAAAAGAAAGTCTTTCTGAGTAACAACACAGAACAGTTGGTAATCGACTGTGATAATGGGTGTGTGGACCTTTCCCTGGGCTGGACAGAAGTCGCCGCAGTGTTCTATGTGTCACATTCTGCCTATGGCTTGTTTGATATCTCTGGCATTGGGTGGCAGCTAAAATGGCATATTTTGTACCAGCCAGTTTTATAATTTAATATAAAAGGAAAGAGATTCTTTTTTTAAAAAAAGCACCCTGAAACAGGTTTTGTTTTTCTCTTTTACTTCTTTTTGCGGAGCAAAGAATAATAGTAAATTGCAAGACTCCACAGAACAGCTGCATTTCACTATTATAATGGATGTTGTTGGAGGCCATCTAGCCATCCTTATCTATCTTCTGGCTTTCATCTTCCTATCCTTTATTTATAATTACACCACACATACGGCCTAATAGACTTGAGATCTCTTAATTACTTCCTTACAATGTGAAATGAAACAAACAGCCTGGTGGGGAATTATTATATTCATATGCACGTATTTGTGTATATGTATAAATGTGTTTGTATGCGTTTGTGTGTGGGTGTATTAAGATCCTTTAAATAAAACCAGTTTTCACCCATGCTACAGAGAATGGATTTAAATAGAAGTATAAAAGCAGTGGAAATGATTTACATAAAGATTTAAATCCAATAAGATTGAGAAAAATTTTAAACCATCTTCAACAACCACCACTCAATAATTAAATCAGCATTATACTTGATCATGTAACAAATGACGAAAGAAGCTCCCATGTGTAAGAGTCTATGCTAGATGCAATGGGCTGTAAGGAAACAACAAGAATCACAGACTATAGCTCTAGTCACTTTGAAAATCTCTACCATTTTAATTAACACCTGGATATCATTATATTTTAACATGATAACCTTCTACTGTTGAAGGTAAGCTTAAAGACCAGCTTATTTGGAGGTGAAAAAAAAGTCTGAATTTAAGCCTTTAAAAACTGGAATTGAACCATCTTAGTTTACTTTCTTAGGGTCACATAATCTTATTACGGAAGAGACTCAGCATAGGTACACTTAACTTAACTGAGTTATCAATAACCAACAAGTAAACTTCAAGAAGTCTTGCATCTTTTGTGCCAAGTGATATTTAAAGTCAATCGTTTCATCTGTATTTACAAAAGAAATAGTGATCCATTCCAATGCTGGGGGACTGGCCAAATTGGATTTATTCATTCACAGTAAACATTCTGGATGACTGGAAGGGATTTTTAAGGCTAATTTTGATGTTACTTAATTTCAGCCTTTTACACTGAATTTAGGACCTAGCCCCGGCAAAAGATGAATCTCCACTCTTTTGTCAAGTTCGGAACGGAATCTATACTCATTGACTCTCAGGTCCTCTCTCTTCTAGGACTCTTTTCATTACTAAAGTATACTTTCTTGGTAAAGAGGGCCAATCAGACATTGACAAGCATTGCTAGTAACTTGATTTGTGGCTTTAGGTCAGTCATCAATCCTCTCTGGACACTGGTTTCTTCATAAAGAACATGAATCTGTTGAGCTAGATTATTCCTAAAACTTGTCACACTTGGGGTTCTACAGTGTTACGTTTGGGTATTCAATATTAGACTTTATTCCTGAATTAGAGTGTATCTTTTCTATTTCAAAGACATTCTGGACTGTAATGGTTATCAAAATTCCCTCCCACCATTCTTAGATGCTCTGATGTGGCCACATGGGAAGGATAGCCCTAAGCCCCAAACTTCTAAATCTTTTATAGCAGAAAGAAGCAAGAAGCTGTGAAAATTACCCTTGTTTCCTGTTTCCCAGATAACATCACTAAATGGGATGACTCGAATCTGAAATCCATGAATGCAGCAGCGTATTCTTCAATATTTGTTACTTCATCCTTTAATGAAAACTTAGTAAGGAGAATTTCACTCAAGAATGGGCCTTCACTGTCATATAATAGTAAGTATTTAAAAAACTTAACTGCTTGTCATTATTGGTGAAATGCAGATAATACAGGTCTTTTTCCATATGATTTGTAGTTGTGTGTCTGTGTATATCTGTGTGTGTGTGTGTATGTATGCATGCATGTGCATTTTACCGTCACACATGACTAGGGCAAATTCAAAACTTGTCTAAAACTTTCAAGATTAACCATATTAAAAAATGTATTTCAAAAACATATCTGAAAGTTTGGCCTTGAACAATTTTACTGCATAAACTCTTGTCATTAATTCCTATGCTTTTTGGTGTAAAAACTTTGTATAATAAAATAGTTGAGTAAATTGAATTAGTCAGATAGTTGAGTGAAGGATGTATTCTAAATATATAATTATGAAGCCCCTGTTGGTCGATAGAAGCATGTGGGGTATTTAAAACCATTAAATATTATATGGTGTTCTTCTAATCCTCACTAGGGAATCTTTTGAACCCCTCACCCAACTCAAAAGTAAACATGCTAGATAAATGCCAACAAACAATGTTTTAATATATTGCTAAGTTTATAAGTAAGTAAAAGAATTCCCAAAAGGGGGAAGAGAGAGTTGACCATGTATGTTCTGGTTTGTTTTAGAATAAATTATCAACAGTTAAGTAGGTCATCCATGCATTCAACAAGAATTCATATACTTGTAACTATGTATGTGATTACCTCGGTATGTGATTACTTAATTTCAGCCTTTTACACTGAATTTAGGACCTAGCCCCCTGCAAAATATTCATCTCCACTGTTTTGTCAAGTCCTGAACAGAATCTATAGCCATTGACTCTCAGGTCCTCTCTCTTCTAGGACTCTTTTCATTACTAAAGTATAGTTTCTTGTCAACGAGGGCCAACCAGACATTGACAAGCACATTCCAGAAATTCTAAACAACCTCAGAATTTTCAATTTGGACTCATCGAGTCTTAAATAAAATAAAGTACTGTACAAATAAATCCAGTTTGAGCTGGGAGACTGGTTACATCCAATTCTAATATATCTCCTAATTTTGTTCCCAGCAACTAGTTTATGAAAGGGAAAAATTTTGTTCTATTTCTCAGTAAAAATTTTCACACAATTCTCTACCTGCTCATTGTTCTTCTTCTATTAGCCAATATTCCATTGAGCCTAGAATATTCACTAAAGTTGTAAAATTGTTTTGAAAAGAAAGATAACATGGGCCCAGTGGTGCAGTAGTTAAGTGTGCACGGTCCTCTTCGGCAGCCTGGGGTTCGTCGGTTTGGATCCCCGGTGCAGACATGGCACCACTTGTCAAGTTATGCTGTGGTAGGTATCCTACATACAAAGTGGAGGAACATGGGCATGCATGTTAGCTCACGGCCAGTCTTCCTCAGCAAAAAGAGGAGGATTGGCAGCAGATGTTAGCTCAAGGCTAATCTTCTTCAAAAAACCAAAAAAAAGAAAGATAACATGTCATGCAAAAAAAAGAATAAAATGTTGAAGACAGTGTTTCTAAGCTTGCTGCCCCTCCCAGGGTCTGTCTTTATTATAAATCTTTACTCTGCAATTTGTCAACTTAAAATGATATTTAAGGCACGAATACTCAATGCTTACAAATATGTTAATGAACATCAAAATACAATGGTCACTTAAGAAAAAGGGGTGTCTTTTGCATAAAATAATAATTTTTTAGAAAAACAGCAAATGATGCAGTGAGAGAGAGAAGAGCAGTAAAGATAAATGAAAGAAAAGGGAGAAGAAGAAGGGAGGGGAAATTAGGAGATAGAAGGGAGAGTAAAAAAGGAAGCAAATGGAATTGGAAAAAAAATGATTCATCCTTTAAGCTACTTTTGTTGAGTTTTATGCCGACAGTGATGAATTTACTATCAACTAAAGGCTCAACTTTTGTTTTTCGTTTTTGTTTTGTATTTTGGTTTATTTGTTTTTCTTTAATAAACTATCATTTTAGAAGGTCCAAGAATGAGATTCCCCATATATGCCCTCTGGATCCTCTGGAGCAGGGATCTTTTGAAACAAACAAACAAACAAAAAACAGCACATGATTTAAAAGATTTGTTCACATGGTAACAAAGCAGATTGAGACTTCAAATAGTCAGAGCACATATTACCAACAGGAAAGTAGAACTCTTCCCATTAGTTTAGATCATGGGCCTATTCTAAAAGTTCACATCTAATTAATGAATTTTTATGCTTACAGAATAAAATAAATTATGGTTTAAGGTTAGCTCTTTGTATAACCCTCTGACATCCAATGCTACATCTCACTATGATCTAGGAATGCTCATCAAATTTATTTATCAAGAATACCAACCCTATACCCTTTCATTCTACTCAGAGAGTCTTCCCCTAAAAGGCACATCCCCATTCCTAGTGTTTGCCTAAGAGAATGACATATTCCTTTGGGCTATCTTTCCTGTCAGAATAAAACCGGTTCTCTGCGTTCCAGTTTTCACACGGCTTTTTCTTCAGAGCCATTTATACTCGCATTTTGATCATCAGTTTCAAGAAGTATTGGATATCAAAATATTTATAATAAAACCATACAACATTTTATAGTTAAGGGAAAAAGTACTTCGATAGCCTATTAAGATATAGTTTATGAAGTTCATTTTAGAGCATTTCAAAAATCCCTTGCTCTGTTTTCACATATGGTAAGAAACATATTTTTAGAGAATCTATGTGAAAATGGCTATTACATATGTTTGTAAGCATTGCCATTTAATTGAGTCAGGGAAAATGTAATGAAAGTAATATTCAAGTCACTTGTCCATGTATATTTCATGTCATTCATGTATTGATTAATTTACACATGTATATATATGCACATATGTGTATATTCATCCATTCATATACTCATTTATTTAAAAAAAATGAATCAATAACTCTTCTGTTCTAGGTATGCTTTTGAGCCAAACATTAATATATTCATTATTACTTGGATTTGCTTTTTAAAAATTTTTGCTCTTTTTTGTTCAATTATCCTATTGAAGCAAAGAAAAGTCTGCTTACAGAACCATGAATTACCATTTTATTCTCAGATTTATTTAAGGGGCATTGGATAGCATCAGGGAAAATCATCTGCAGAGTGTTTTTGTTTTTTTTAATAGAAACTGCAAAGATGTCCAGACACCTGCACATTTCTTAGCATTGACCATCAATCAAAGATCCAGTGACAAATTCCTCTCAGTTTTAAAATCTCTAGAGACTTTCTCTCCTTAGTGGATTTATCTGCTTCTTTTCTTCCTCATTTCTATAATAGGCATTGCTCCGACTGGGGCGTCCCTTTGGCAGAACCTAGAAACACAGTGAGTGGAGGCTATTAAGAGAAAATCTGGATTTAGAATACCTCTGATGAGAGGGGCAAAGTGGGGATCAAGAAGCAGTGAGGAAGATGCTTAAAGTAAGACATGCAAAATTGACAGGTTTTTTCAGGGTACATACTCCTAGTTTCAAAAAAAAAAAAAAACACTTTATAAGACCTAATTCTTTGCTATCTTACAAATCTTCACAGCATTCCACCTTCCAGAACTGATGATCTTTCGCTCTTTCAACTTTAATTGCTGACTGTTGTATGGTTAACTTTCCATGCTATTCGGCATTATTGTAAAAAGACTTGGTGTAAACGAAGTTGGCAATGAGACTTCTACATATTCATTCTTTATTCATTCATGCATTTATCCTTTAAAAGTTCTCTAGAGAGATCAATTTGAGCATCAGGATTTATTAAAGAAGCTGAGACTACTACCCTAAAACCAAAGGAGGCAGAAAGAAGAAAATGATAACGATTAGGACAGAAATAAATGAAATAGATAATAGAAAAATAATAGAGAAAACCAGCAACACTGAAAGTTCTTCTTTGAAATGACCAACAAAGTTGACGAAATTTTAGATTAACTAAGTTAACTTAGAAAACTAAGAAAAATAGCACACATTAATAAAATCAAGAATGAATGAGGGTACATTACTATAGATCTTAGAAAAATAAAAAAGATTATAAGGAAATATAATGAATAATCACATGCCAAAAAATTAGATAACAGAGATGAAACAGACCCATTTGCAGAAAGACAGAAAGTACCACAACTCATTAAAAAATAATTCAAAAATCTTGATAGACATATGACAACTAAAAAGACTGAATTAGTATTCAATAAATTTCCCACAAAGAAAAGCCCAGGCTCAAATGGCTTCTATGGCAAATCATACCAACCATTCAAGGGACAATTAACATTGGTCCTTCACTGGCCATTTCAAACAGTAGAAGAGGAAGGAACACTTGCCATTGCATTGCCTGGGACAAATATTGTCTTGATATCGCAGCAAAAGACAACACAGGAAGACTATAGACCAATATCTCTTATGAACTTAGGCATAAATTCCTCAATAAAATACTGTCAAGCTAAATCTAGCAATATATAAAAGAGATCATGCCATGACAAATTGGGATTTACCCCAAGAACACCAGTTTGGTTCAGGATACAAAAATCAATCAATGTATAACACTACGTTAATACAATAAATAGCAAAACCACATGATCAGTTCAATAGATGCAGAAAAATCATTTTGCAAACTTCAACAGCCTTTCATGATTAAAACACACCAAAAAAAACCCCTAGAGGGGCTGGCCCCGTGGCCGAGTGGTTAAGTTCGCGCGCTCTGCTGCAGGCGGCCCAGTGTTTCGTCGGTTCGAATCCTGGGCGCGGACATGGCACTGCTCGTCAGACCACGCTGAGGCAGCGTCCCACATGCCACAACTAGAGGAACCCACAACGAAGAATACACAACTATGTACCGGGGGGCTTTGGGGAGAAAAAGGAAAAAATAAAATCTTAAAAAAAAAAAAAAAAAAAAAAAACCCTAGAAATAGAAAAGCATATCCCCAATCTGATAAAAGGATCTATGAAAAACTCACAGCTTACATAACAATGGTGAAAGATTGACAACTTTCCTCCTATGGTCAGGAATAAGAGTAAGATGTCCATTCTCACCACTTTGATTCAACATTGTGCTAGAAGCTGTAACCAGGAGAACCCAGCAAAAAACAGAAATAAAAGCCATCCATAATGGAAAATAAATAACAAGTAAAACTGTTTTTCTTCACATATAATATGATATTGTATGTAGAAAATGTTAAGAAATGCACAAAAAACTATTATAGCTGCTAAACAATTCAGCATGTTTGATGATACAAAGCTAATATGCAAAATAAATTGTATTTATCTACACTAACACTGATGATGTAAAAATAAAATTAAGAAATAAACCCAAACATTTATAATAGTATCAAAAATAATAAAATTCTTCGGAATAAATATAACTAAAGGAGCACAAGATTCAAATACTGAAAACTATAAAACATTGAAAGAAACTAAAGATGATTGAGTTAAATGGATAGGCAGTGTTCATGAATTACAAAAATTAATATTGTTAACATGGCGATACTCTACGAAATTGATCTACAAATTTAGCAATAATCTGTCTCAAAGTCCATGCTGCCTTTTTTGCATTGATCCTAAAATTCACAAAGTATTGCAGGAACTCAGAATAGCCAACACAATCTTGAAAGAAGAGGAACAGAAAACAAAGTTGAAGGACTCATACTTTGCAATTTCAAAACTTACTACAAAGCTATAATAGTCAAGACAGTGTGATACTGTCATAAAAAGAGAGATATAGATCAATGAAATAGGATTAAGAGTACAGAAATAAACTTTCACATTTGAGTTCAATTGATTTTAGACAGGAGTGTCTAAAGCATAGTCTTATCAACAAATAGTGTTTGACAACTGAATATCCACGAAAAGGATGAAGTTGGACCCTTACCTTACACTGTAGACAAAGTTAATTCAAAATGTTTCAAAGACCTAAACGTAAGAGTTAAAAGCATATAACTCTTCGAAGTTAACATAGGAGTAAATCTTCATGACCTAGAGTTAGGCAATATTTTCTTTGATGTGACCAAAATTACAGCAACCAAGGGGAAAAAAAGGCAATTTGGACTTCATCAAAATTAAAAATTTTTCTGCTCCAAAAGACACTATCAGAAAAGTGAAAAGATTACACTGGATGGGAGACAATATTTGCAAATCATCTATCTGATGTGGGACTATTATCCAGAAAATATGAAGAACGCTTACAACTCAACAATAAAAAGATAAATACTCAATTTTAAAAAATGGGTTAGGATTCGAACTCTCTTCTCCGAAGAGTATGCACAAATGTCAATAAGCACATGAACAGATGCTCAATACCATTAGTCATTAGGGAAATGCAAATCAACATCGCACTAAGACACCACTTCCCATTCACTTGGATGGCTATAACTAAAAAGTGGGACACTAACAAGTACTGTGTGTTGTGAGATACTGCAACTCTCATATTGCTGATGGAAATAAAAAGTGATGCAATCTCCTTGGAAAATAGTTTGGCCATTCCTCAAAATACTAAACATGGAATTACCACATTGCTCAGTGATTTTACTCCTAAATACCTGCTTAAGAGAAATGAAAACAAATATCCGTACAAAACTTGTATAGAAATGTTCATTGCAGCATTATTCATAACAGCCAAAAAGTGGAAACAACACAAATGACCATCAACTAATGAATGGATAAGCAACGTCATATTTCCATACAATGGAATATTATTCAGCATTAGAAAGGAATGAAATACTAATACAAGCTACAGCATGGATGGATCTTTAAAACATTATGCTAAGAAAAAAGAAGCCAATCACGAAAGACTGAATATTGCATGATTCCATTTATGTGAAGAGTCCAAAAGTGGTAAATGCATAGAGACATCTTGGGGATGAAAACGTTCTAAAATTGCATAGTGGTTATTATTGCACAACTCTGCTAATACACTAAAAGCCACTGAAATGTAACTTTAAAGGAGTCACTTTTAAGGTACGTGAATTATTTCTCAATAAAGCTGATACAAATAGAAAAGAGACCTCCCTGATTACCATGTAAAACTTGATTTTATGAGGGCAAGGGCTGATGCCAGGAGATCTTTCATTTCAGGTGGGTTAATGAAACAGGTCAGGCAATTGAAGGTGGTTTTGGATAAAACCAATCCCAGTTCTTATTGTTTTGCAAATATCACTACAGCTTTCATGAAAGACCATATAAGCAAAGAATCCATTGCATTTATCTTAGGTGGTTTCAACACTGCATTGTTCGAAAGCATTCTAGTCCACCTGGGATAATTATTTTTAATGGGACAGAAATTCCTAATCCCACTGAATCAGGGCTGATTTGCGATTAGGAAACAAATTCTCAAAGTGTAGATGATCCTTGAATCACTGTCTATGAAAGGATCATAGGCAGCATAGTAAGCTGGTCTATTTGTCATTGATTATTTTATAATGGTAATAAAATATTTTTTAAGATGAATTTATTTCCCTATTCTTCATTGATGTCTCATTCAAAGCAATCGTTTCCTTCAGTTTTATTAAGATTAGGTGTTCTTGTATTAGCAATCAATAGGATATCCTGAGATCATCAGTTCCCCAAATGATGAGAACCACTGTCCAAGACCCTCCATCTGAACGGGCCCTTTGAAAAGAAAAAAGGAAAAGTTTGCAAAGCCTCTGCTTTCACCCTTTCCGGGTGTCTCCTTCATCACACAGCTAATCTAAACCTTTCTGCTGTTTCCCACTATCATGTGTATCTCTTGTCAGCAAGATCTGCAAATTACCCTCTAACCATTCAATTCACATCTTGTAGTGTTTAATGTCTGTCTTTTTCGTCTTTTCTGTACATTAGTTCCTGCCAAATGCTTTCTTTGAAGGAAGAACAAAATAAATTCTGGCCGCTAAGAAAGGCCAGACCTAATTCTACTTCAAAATGTTAAAGTGATGAAATAGCATTTTACTCCTTTTGGGTCATAGTTATGGAAGGGAGTGGAAAGTCTTTTAATTCACGTAAACAATCCCATCAACCACAGGGAGGGAGAAGCCTGAGTAAGCACATCAGTCTGACATTCTTAGAACAGAGTTACACCTTCCAAATTTCTACCTGGGAGCAAACTAAGAATTTGTGTAGCGTAGGTTGTTTTTATCCGTGGCAACCCTTAAATTCCTAGTAAAAGAAAAAAATTAAAAACACCTTTGAAGTCTCGTTCAACTCAATCACCCTCAGCACACTATGTTGATAAGCATAGAGTCAACGAATCAGAAACAGACGGATTAAATTTTTAGTAAAATACTCATGAGTTTCAAAACTTAGATACAGTATGCTAGTTCCTGCTGCTTTAAACCTTAATGTAGAAAAACAATGCAAAACAACTTCTCCCAAGTCTTACTGTCCTTTACGTAAGCATCTCAAAGAAGAGACTTGAAGTCACTCCTCTGACTTTTGGTTGGAGAGGTTTCACATGGCACTACGTTTTTATTTTTTTTCTTCCAAAAATGCTGCCAGAAATTTCTATGAGACTGGTACAGTTGTGTTGAATATGACTATAGATGTTCAACGTGAGCACCTCTAAGAAGACATCAGTCACAAAGATTAATTACAAACAGTCACACTAACTA
Source organism: Equus przewalskii (assembly GCF_037783145.1). Classification (NCBI taxonomy): domain Eukaryota; kingdom Metazoa; phylum Chordata; class Mammalia; order Perissodactyla; family Equidae; genus Equus; species Equus przewalskii. The sequence continues at coordinate 28,464,886 of NC_091855.1, forward strand.
ATTTTGTGTTGGGGGAAAGACAGAAAATTACATGATTAGAATATCATTACTACAATTCAATAGAGTCAATATGCACCATGCTGTGCTCCTACTATTAACCTGTTGGAGTGACATTTCAAGCCCAAGAAGCATTACGACATCCTCTTTTCCTTTTCTTTTTCCATCACTCGTGAGAGAGACAGTGTTCTCTCAGGTGATGATAATGGAGTACAAACATTCTGCTTTATCTCTGGGTGAGAGAGAGAGAAAGAAAGAAATGGGATCACAGGAATGAGAATGAATGACAAAAGGAAATGGGAAAGGAGGGGAAGGAGTGAGTGCCTGTAATGAGAGAGACAAATTAGTCACTGGAGGTGTCAGAGTGAGAAAGGACAGCTGTATAACACAGAAGTGCACAGGCATTGCTATCTCATTAGGGTTTATTAGCTGCAGGGAAATGGGGCGTGAGAGAAAGGCATGCTCTGTGGAAGAGAGGAAGTCCTTCATTTATTATTTGGAGGGGTAGAGTTTCAGGGTTCTCAACCTTCCCTTCCTGTCTCCCATCCTCCTCCCACCCAAGCAACCTTACTTAAGCCTAATTTGCATACTTCTCAAGACTCAGTGAATATTTTTAATGTTCTTCACAGATGAAGCCAACAATACCATACGAAGAAAGAAGAAAGAAAATTTTTTTTTCAGAGATTCCTTTACTATTCTCTTGATTGAAATACCTTTGGCCCCAAAATAGCTGATCAAGCATTACCCATATTCCCAGGATGGGAGAAGCCATGGAAAATTAGCATTTTGAATGAGACTACCTTTATAAGCAGACCAAGAAAGTGGCTATCACTCTTGTGATTTAAGGAGCAATAAAAGTTCACTCTGCTTCAACATAGCTCCTCACATTTTTATGCCACCTTCTAGAAAGTTCCACATTACTTTCTCTTCAAATTACTTCTTCCTTTAAATAATGAATTTTTAATTCGAATTCCTCGGATGATTCCAGGACACTTCATGCATTTTCACTTGGGAGAAAGACAAGCTGTACTACATAAGGAAGAAAGGATATGGAGTGAGGGCAGTAGGGTTAGGTGGCTGAGAGCTAAAAATTCTATGTACTCCTTTAAAGAGGTTTTTGGTAGACGAAGGAATCAACTAATTATCTGGTATTCCATTTGACAGAAGTAGGATTATATATGGAGAAGTTTAAGGAGGCTGAAGTGGCGAACAGGAAGTTATCCAATAATGAAGCAGGCAGTTTCAGCTTGTGGTGAAGTAACACAGTGCCTGGATGCCACCTAATAGCAGGATTATTGTTTAAGAGATTCCTGGGTAGGAATACTGCCGGTTTCCAGAGATCCCTTCCAATATCCCTTTTATTCTCATCACTTACAATTTATATGAAGAAGCAGCTTTTTAACAAGGACTTTACCTTAGTATGAACTTTCCAAAGTTCTCTAGCTCTGGAAGAAAACCTCTATTTAGGTTTCATTTTTAAACTTTACTGTTTAACAATCTGACTGGCACTAAAGGGTTTTGCTGAAATACACAGATTGCCTTCCATCACTGATTAAAACCACCATCACTAGAAGCCATTCTGGGGAGAAAAAGTCAATGGCTTCATCAATAGTTTCAAATATGATGTTTCCATCCAGGCAACTGAACCACATTCTTTCTAAATAGGGAAATCTCAACATTGAGTCCAGCCAGACAAAATCGTGTCTCCTATTGCCATTCTATATTCTAAAGAGCTTAAAATTCCAAAGTTAGATTAAGTATAAAAAGATCTTTTTTGCAAAAAAAATGAAAAGTGAAAATGTTTTCGGTAGGAAGAGAGAAATTTTAGCAGCCAATATTTTTCTATATGAAGTTGCTGGCTAGTATAACACACTAACAAATCCTTTCAAATCATAAATCAGAAAAACATGGTAAATATGAATTGAGAGGAAAGAGAGAGAAATGGAAACTGCAGCTGTAAAGATGTGACTTAAGAAATTCTGCTTCAGGTTGAAAATAAATGGGTATCGGGGTGAGGACAACAGGATGGGAGGAAATGAAACATAGAACAGTTAAGTCTGTTTGGGTAAGATCTGAGTCAGGAAATGTCAGCTGGCTGAACCCAGGACGAATTCAATGCATGGTGTTGTTTGGAACACCAGTATAATGGTAGCATGATCATTTTGGGAGCTTGGTGAACAAACAGTTATTATACGTGTTATAAAGAAGATGGTTGTATCTGAAAGGAAGTCAAAGAAAAATCAAAGGCAAACTGCTGATACGAAATTTTGTCTAAGACATAAAGAGTAAGAGATGGTAAATCCTTGAAGAAACACTTGAACTGTGACAAAAGTGTACCTTAAGTTACAAATAACCAGCAACTTCTTGTCACTAACAGGATTAGAATCCATGCTATTGGAAATATATAAGCCATATTTATAATATTTGATTGTTTTCCTGCTGAGCAAATAGAGGAGAATTGGGTATAAAAAACATCATCACTACTATAAAACCGTCATTGATCTTGAAACAGCATGTGAAATTCTCAAGAGGCGAAGATGTACACAATTTTTTAACATGATAAGGCTGTCCAAATTGCCATTTAAATTATTTTACATGGTTATGTAAAACTTGTAAATAGTAGCAATAGATAAATTTTAGATGCCAAAGTTATACAAACACATTAGGCAAATAGACATTGCCTACATTGTGATAACAGCAGTAAATCAGCTTTACTTGGTAAGATCTGCTGGATAGAGTGGAAAGAAGAGAATCTTTGGAACTCCAGGGCCCCTGACAAAAGCCCCAGGTTTACTACTGACTAGTAGTGTGACTGTGCTCAAGAAAGGTTACATCTCTGGTTTTCATAAGCATGTAAAGAAAGGACCACATATGAAGACAATAGCCTGATTACCCGTCTCATGGAGTTATTATGAGGATCCAATGGAACAGCATATGTGGAAATATTTTCTAAAGTATGAAAATGTGCTATGAAATTGTAAGCTAGGATTCATCACTGATCAAATACATCCACAGACAGTTCCAAAAAACACCTCAACTATAAATAGCAACTTCAAACGCATGGTTGTAAACCAACCACGTGCTATCATATTCAAAACTTACTTGTTTAGGCTCTAAATATTCTGGGGATGGCTTTCATTTTTATCAAAAGAGGATTTAGCGAATCTGTTAATATAGGTTGTGCTCTTTTCTTTTCAGATTAGTTATTGGGTTTAACATTACATCACTATTAGAATAAAGACCCTTAAAAAGGACAGCATTTAAAAGAAATTAACAAACTGTGATGGAGAAACATAACACCAACAAAAACAAAAGGAACTCTTTTGCTCTCTCTTTAATGGACTCGAGCCTTTTTCAGTAAGGCACATAACTTCTAGCCTTTAAGATCTGTTCAAAAGTTATTGAATTTTTGGTTTGTGATTTGAGCAAAATATGTTTTTAAATCAGAGATACACTTGTAAAAAAACAATCATGTATCTAGAAAATGTGCCTATAGTATAGTTATCGAGCAATATTGAGGGTCACAATTTGGGTAGTATTTTGGGAGTGACCATTAAAAATAAAATATGTTGTTGTTAGCAAGTTTCAATACAATTTGTTCTGCATTTCTATCTTAACAAGCTTAACAAATCACATCATTTTTGATTTCCTTGAGTCCTTTCAAAAGCAAATTATTTTTGAGCCTAGTTCTTTTCTAGTTCATTGACAACTAGGCTATGAAACGGCAACAATTATAATGTAGCTCTTAATTCTCTGGGCTTGGATGACTGACAGGTCCCAGGTGTTCTCATCTAGAGATGATATTCTCTGGGTGGCAGAGTGTGGGTCCAGGGTAGATTTCACAGGCAGTTAGGTTGATGGCTCTGCAATTGCTTCCTGATCTGTCACTTGCCTGCCTGGTGATGGGTTTCAGTGGGCTCTCCTGGTCCCCTTAGGTGTAATTTTTTCCTGACTTCTCTTTGATCCTGAGGTAATGGAGCATTTTATCAATTTTAGTGAATAGGTCTTGATCAGATTTTTTTTTTTTTTTTTTCCCCAAAAGATCAACATTCTCAGCTGTTTGGTCAGGGAAAGGAGGAAAAGAGGTGAGGCAGAGGCCTCTACTCCTGTCTCTGTACGCTTTTTATGTTAACTTTTATAATGCATTCCAGGTGGCAGCATTCCTATAGTCAACTATGGGAGAAAGTTTTAAGTAACACAGCAATGCCCAGTTAACCCTATTTAGAATGAAAGCCCTTTATCAGAGCTCCATTAGCAATAGATTGAAATGCTGAGTTTTTGTAACCTTACCTGTGTTGTGGTAGTGTGATTTTGGCCATTTCTGGATCTGTTTTCTGAGTTTTAATATAAATTATTAAACCAGTAGGATGTATTCACCCAGTGGTTTCCAGGATAAAAGGAGTGTGGAATGGTAAACTCTAAAAAGTTCAGTTCTCCCTGATATTGAGTGTTTGAGGACATGTTACTGTGCTGTGATTTGGTTCATCAGAGAGAGAACGAAAGAGAGAATTACTTTTTTTTGTCAAATTAAAGGCAATTATTAGAATGCTACATTGGCACAAAATTTAATTAGATTTATCCCTGGCTCTTCATTAACATTCATGGAACTTTAAATTGATTGTGATATGTCTTGGAAGAAATGGAGGGGCAGAGTTCATCTACGAGAAAAAAAATAGCTAGTTATTTACTTTAAAATACTGGTTATAAGACAGGTTAAGACACTATGCCTGACCTTTGAAATGGGATATTTCTTTTAAAGATTGTAAATACTATAAAAGTCTGTAAAATTCAACGAATATTATTTTGCTAATCTTGTCTCATTTAAGAGCATATGTTTTCCGAAGGAAGCAACAATGCTAACAATGTGTCACAGACTTTTGGAGACAGTTCTGTTTTCATGCTATTTCATCTTCTTACATAGGTTATTTCTTTAAAGGTGTAATACATGTGATTTAATGTGAAGTGTTCCAAATTTAAAAATACACCCCTGCTAATTAAATACGTATTTATGGAGAGCCTCCTTGCACTCAATAAATGGGATGTTTGGTACAGAGACTGCAGAAGCGAATAAAACACTTGTTCTCATGGATTTTCTTTAAGTTTTGTCTTCAAAAATATGGCTAACATGACATTTCTAAGTCTTCTTTTTCTCTGGCTGTTTGCTGTTCTGGAGCTTCTAGAAAATAAAATTAATAATCCATCACTAGCATCTGTCCACAGCTATATAGCATGTAATTTTATTATTCTTACCTACTGTTTTAGCTTTATTTTATTTTTGTTCTCATTGCCTCATTTATTTAAAACTTTTTCTCTCATAAGTTGCCTCATATTTCCTTTTAAAATAAAATGTGGCATCAATAAATGAGGGAAAAAATACATTATCTTTCTCTCCCACTAAGCTTCTATAAGGCTGAACATGCAATGAGTTTTCAAATACATACGTGTTGATTGATTGATTGCAGTCACAAACCCAATGTTTTTCACTAAGTATTGGGTTTTATGATTGTGGGTGTCTTGCTATGCAGGGTTAAGAAAAAAATTCTTTCCAAATATAGTCCTTTCTTTTGTGAAAGAATTGTTCTGCCCTCAGATTTCAGCAGTTGGGCCATTTTTACAAGAACTAGAATAGCACTATGGAATGGGAGGGTCCCTCTCCTTCTTGCCTGTAGAGCTCTGTTACAAAGATGGAATGAGGCCAGCTGAACCCCTGAACTTCAGATGCTCAACCCTTTTCTCACCCAATTTCTTGTGCTTTCTTCACCAGGACTGACTCTCTGTTAGCCAGGTGAACCATAGTGAGAGGATGGAACATTTCAAATATAGACTAATAATACTGTGCAATAACATTTAAGACAGTCCTACAAATGGATACAACAGACTTTGGAAATATTTAATCTGGATGTAATAAATTGGATTGCATATGACTCGTTTGTTTTAGCATCATCATTCACTGCATTAATCATGATCTTAGTAACTCACATTAGCTGTACCTTTGTTAGATAAGTGAATAGATAGATAGGACTTTATTACACAAGAGGCTCTAGTGGACTGATATTTCTGATATTTAAGTGGGTGTTCTGATCGATGTACACATGTATACTATGAGCCGGCTTACTGTATTGAATCTCTACCACTTTCAAGTTCCTGCATTGAACACATAGTTGAATATGGTCTAAATCCTGATCTAGAATCTTCCCTCAAATTGTAAACAACAATCTAACAGAGGAGATAGGAATACCACTGTCCAATACATAATTATTTGTCTATATGCTGCAAAGAGAAATAAAGAGTAATGATAGCCAAAGCTTATATAGCATTAATTATTGCCAGGACATTTTAAGTACCTTAAATGTAGTATGTTATTTAAATTTCATGAGAACTCTTTGAGGTAAGTAATATTATTAACATCACCTCAATCTTCCAGTAGAGAAAAAGAAAGTAGAAAAGTTTAAATTGACTGCCTAAGGCAGTACATGAAGAAGGAAATCATGAAAAATAATTTTGGGATCCGAGGCATTTGATTTGATAGAAGAAGTAAAATTGGGGTCTGGGCCAGATCAGGAAGGATCTTACATAACAGATTGTCTAATATTTCATCCACAGGTATTTATTAAGTACTACTAGGTACTAAGAACTATCTTAAGAACCAGTGGATATAGCTGTGAACAGTGATACTATGGACATAATTTTCTCCAGCTCCTAATTTTACTGATGTTGAGATTCAGAGGACTGAAGCTGCTTAAAAACTTGCAGTTAGTAAGTAAGAGTATTTTCTATCTTTGTTTATATCACTATCAGTTTAGATATCTTGCCTCCATGCCACACTGCCTTCTCCACGTCACTTTAATTTCTGTTCTATCTGGAACTAAATACTTATCCTCTATTTGCACAGTGTTTCTCCTTTTCTTGAGGTCAGTTTTACAGAACTGCCTCTCTGAGGTGGACAATGAATGCTTGTGGAGTAAATGAATGAAAGTTAGACAGATTTAGCCTGCGGAATTTTGCACTTGCTCCTTATCTTAAGACCCCCTCCTGCCAGATATCTGCTTAGCAAATTTTCTCCTCTGGATTACTTGTTTAATCCTTGCGCTGACCATCTTATTTAATAGTTTAACCTATCCTTCCTTCAAATGCCCAGCACTCTTGATGTCCTTCCCTCTCTTCTAACTTCTCGTTTTCCCATGGTAGCATCATCTTACAACAAAATATTTAATGTATTTATATATGATGATTGATATTTTTTGTATTTAGAAAGTAAGTTCTAAGAAGACAAGAAACTTTATTTCATTCACTGATGTATCCAAAGTGCCTGGAACATAGTAGGTACTCAACACCCAAATAAGTTTAGGTGAGAAACACCTAAATATATAAATAAATTCAGATTTTATTGAATAAGTGAATAAATGGTTTAAAAAGGCAGAAAGTAAATGTCAGTGGGAAAAAATAGTCAGTGTCTTCTCCCACTATTGTTTAGTTAATATCTCTTACAACTCTCTTTCAGTTCAAAAAATCAAGAGAGGGAGGATAAAGGTAAACACAAACACGATTCTGCTTGCGACACCCTCTTCAAATCCAAATCTGAGGTCTAGACCTGAACCTAGACAGCCTAGAATGTCCCTTATAAATTGTATTGATAGGGAAGATAGCGTAAGAGCTGAAATATAAGGAGAGACAATCTAAGTTAATTAATTTGTTCTTTTATTTTTACTTATTTATTTTTGCTGAGGAAGATTCGCCCTGAGCTGACATCTGTGCTAATCTTCCTCTAGTTTGTATGTGGGTTGCAACCACAGCATAGGCACTGACAACTGGTGTATGTCCACACCAAGGAACTGAACCCAGGCCACCAAAGCAGAATGCACCAAACTTAGCTACTAGGCCACAGGGCTGGCCCCCTTATCCTTTTATTTTGAAGCTTGTTGGTAATATTGTAAATAAAAACTGCCAGAATTTTCAGTGAGGAGTCCACACAAGGTCTTGTAAAGGGCAAAGTTTGCAATTTTTAAGTCATTTCTTCATTAATAGGATATTTTCAGAAGCCTCTAGAAGTGCCCACTCCCAATGGGAAGGATTTGAGCCAAGATTCAAGGTGAATTCTCAACCAGTCACTAGGTACATTGCAACCCTGTTCATGTTCAAAAAACATTTTGTTCCCTGCTCTCAAAGGATAAGGAGCCACAGAGCACAAATGTACTACAGACTCAAAGAACATATCCAACCAAGGATTCATTCTAAATGCATGGGGCTAGGCATTTCTTTAATGAAAAAAATGTCAAGAATATGATATTATCTTCATATATTTCCTACTTCAAATGTATAAAACTCTTTAAAAACTGGATAAAGAAGTAGATTAAACTATGAAATCAAATAAAGATATCAGAATATATTTCCATAATGGCATAGGTTCAATTAACTGCACCTCAAGGATAGATTTCTATGCAATTCAACAAATATTTATAGTGATAAATTATATTAATGTATTAATTCAGAGCTTGTCTGTTTGGATTATGGAGTTCCATCACATAAGTTGAATTTGTCTGGTTTGGGATTTCACCACTTGTTTATCAGATGTGAATTCTCTTGGTTTTTAAAGCTACATGGAACTGAGAGCATCTGAGCAACACGCTTTGAGTTTGTAGTAAGAAATGTGAATTTCTGTCTTGACTAATTTAATTAAGCCATTCAATTTTAAAAGTATTTATTAAACAACATGTAATGATTCTTAAATTATAGGTTTAATTGTAAATGAAGGGAATAGAAAGTGGATAAAGTGAAATATACCAAAAATATTTGAAAGATCATAACAGATAGATTAAAAATGTAATTGTCACAAATGTTTTGCACACACTATTTTGAGGCCTTTTACTCGACAACTCACTGCAGGAAGCAATAACGGGACAGTGCATTATCACTTTAATCTGTTATTTTGTCTGAAGTATTAAATTATTTCAAAGGAAAACGAAAGGATGTTATGGTTACTCAAAAAGGATAACGAGGTAAGGAGGGATTTTGGACCTCAAACTGCAAAATAAGCACAGCCGTACATCAGTGCAGTTTAATGGTAACTACAATTAATATTTTGCCAGCAAGTCTGTCTTCTGCACAAGGCTATAAAGTCCTTACTGTGCAAGCATACCCATCAAGTTTTAAAAGCTGACAATTTTCAGTAAGGATACGTGATTAATGATGTGTGGAGTTGGGCACACTATACAATTATTTTTTTTCCTTTTTATTTAAAAATAATCTTCCTTTATTTCCCTCATTATTTACTTTACTTATGGTGAGTGCATAGACAACACTTCATTGTGTACTGGTAAATATTTGAGTCATCAGTAGTTTTGATCAATAGTATTGCAATAACTAGACCTTAAGACAGTTTGCGTTGCAATTATCCCCCACTCTTATTCCCAATATATATTTTTATATCTGAGTAGATATATATACTACCTGCCAACCCCCACTTTGCCTATGGGCTTACACTTTATTGGGGATATCTTGCCAAAAAATTGTGGATTTTAAGTAACTTTAATATGAGGTCAAGACCAATGTCTGCGTAATTTTATGAACATTGTAAACTGTTTATTTTTCTTTTATGAAGTAAATAATATGCAATGCTCATGTGTCACTAGAAGGTCTATTTTTTCCTTTCTCTTTTCTTATCATCAAGTTATTTTTTTTATTACAAAGTAGAAATATGTTGCGTACAGGGCAACTGGCTCTCTGTCTCTGTGTAAGGGGAGCCTGGTCAAATGTTTGAGGGCTGTTGCTTCAGATAATTGTCTTTATTGGATTTAGTAATGTATTTTACTGGTACTTTTTGTATTTTATAGACATTCTCAGATAAAGTAGCACTCCAGTTGTATCCCAAAATATAAGACCAATTTTGTTGTTGTTGAAAATACAAGAAGGTCTTCACCATATTTCAAGACTTACGTTAAGTAAACTTTAATAAACAAGACAGACTGAATCTAGTTTCCAATGAGGCAAATGGAAGAGGAAGAGAGCATGCCAAGTGCTTTGAGACCCCTGGCCTTCTATATGCATTTTAGATCTCACAACACTACAAGGAGGCTAAGGGAACTTATCGGAGATCCCTTGACTTTTCAGTGGCAGAACTCAGATTGGACGCCAGAATTATCTGACCCAACGTCCATGGTTTTTACTGCACTCTGCTACCTCTCATAATAGCTCATGCCGTTAACACTGACATTATTCCATGAGATCAAATCCTCCCCTTTCATCCCAGTTCCAGTAACTACATCCCTGCTTTGTGCTTCTGTATGGAAGCCCTGCCTCAGATTCCCACTGCCTTTCCAAGTTTTTGTAATAAGGAATACAAAAAGCAATTACTTCCTAAAGTAGAGAAATTAAGCTCCAAAACGCCTATAATGTAGACCACTTTCTAGTCAGCAGGTAGTGTCCTCTGTCATCTGTAAGGCAAAAGAAAGGCAGACGTCAACATCATCTAACATATCATGTTAGATGGGGGAATTACTTGGTACCAAGGGTGAAATCAAGTTTGTGCCACGTACATAATGCTAATTAACGTAAAGGGGAAAATAATGAATTTTAAAGGATGCCATATGGTAGGCCATAACCTACTCACACCATGTATTACATAAACCACTAACTCTTTTCCGGTTGGTGCCCAGAGTTATTTCAGGAGATTTCAGCATCTCTTATGGAAGCCCAAATTTGAAGTCCCTGCAGAACCCATGAGCTTCAGGGTCTGGACAAAGGGACTTTTCAAGTTTCATCTCATCCTTAGACTTTCCTGCCCCAGCTGTGAAAATCAATTAGCTCTGGTGAAAACCGAGCTGCTCTATGTTCTCAATAATGAAAAAGGCCAACTGCACGCTAGCAATTTTCTCTGTCCTTACAAAGACGAATGGGGACTTTGAACCTTTTTTCACTACTCCATGGAATTGCCTTTAACTTCTATTTTGAAAGTTGCCAGACATGCCAAGAGATTAACACAGAAGACTCTTCAGAACGGCAGGAAAATTATACCATCGCACACCAGTGACACTTGTGACTCCCTCAGGCTGGTATGCAGCCATCAGGCAGTCAAAACAAACACCTCCCAAACACATACCATAACTCTACTCCCCCTTGCCTCTGCTCCCTTGATAAAAACTGAAATGGCTGATGGTACCTCATCAATTTTAAAGACCCAGGCTGTAGCTCAGATAATGCTTCAAGAAAACAACAATAAGAAAATGCTAGTGTAAAGCTGGATAAGGAGGAAGCCACTGAGATGTTGAGTGACACTGGGAAACACCAGAAGGGCAGAAGTTCCCTTAATGGGTGTATGGATCTGCGATTGCTCCTCAGCATCCTGGCCTTTGTGGGAAGTTGGCCATTTCCGGCGAGTAGAAATAGAAAAGAAGTCCCCCTCCACCCCACCCTCTGCACCACCACCATAATGCTTATTATCAACTACCTTCTCCATAAAACAATAACACCACAGTAAATTCTTCACTCAGTGGAGCATGGGTTCTCAACTTTGGAATTAGTGACATATTGGGCTGAATAATTCTTTGTTGGGGAGGTGGATCGAGAACTCTGTGCATTGTAGGATATTTAGCAGCATCTCTGGCCTCTATTCACTAGATGCCAATACCCAATCTCTCCAAGTTGTGATGATCAAAAACATTTCTAGACGTTGCCAAATGTACCCTGTGGGGCAAAATCATCCTAGTTGAGAATCACAAAGTCACAGTGATACTTCCTTTCAAGTCCCCATAGAACAAAAGAATTTGAAGACTCAGGGAAAAAAATTCATGCTATTAAGACTGCTGAGTACATACCTAAACTGTCTTGATATACACTGGCTTAATATTTATAATGCAATTAACCAGAAGGTAATTGGTTTTTATTGCAAGACTTTTAAATGCACATAGAGATAGGTAACTAGATAAACAAGGTTTCATTTTTAAAACAATTAAATTCAAAGACATGGATTGTTTAGTTATTTATTATTAAGATATTTTGTCTCACATTATAATTGATACTGTATTTTCACATATGTTTTCTCATTTGTCTCACAGGTAAGAAAATCAAATTAGTTTCCCATTTCTATTGTGGAGGCAGATGCAGTGAGTTTAAATGACTTGCTAGGAAGCAAACGTCAAGCCTTTTTAAATAAAATTATTGTTTTTATCTACATGACAGTCTTTCTATGTACCTGAAAAATGAGAGTCATTTTGTACCTGAAATAAAGTTAATTACACTAAGAATTTTAATTAAAAATGTGAATTATAAGGAAGAATGACTTGATGAAAGTCAAAATTGCTTATTCAATTACATGTAATCAACAACTACCATGAGCAAGTCACTGCATTCATGGATGATATAGAAAGCAAAGAATAGTAGATTTTGAATGGAATTTGTTTAATTTTAATACTGAGTTGCCATTAAATAGATTGTGGTCGATTGCAATAGTACAATGGTTCAATGGCTACAAATTCCTCCCACACCTGTATGGATAACCCATTGATCTTGCAGCTCCTCCTAGCTAACGGTGAAGTGTATTTTTCCACTCTCTGAATCTGGGCTTGGCCTTGTAACTTGCTTTGTCCAAAGAGTCATTAGCAAAAATAGCATAAATAGAAGCTGCAAAGTGATTATACATTGGGATTTGCCCTTTCTTTGATCTCTGTGACCACCACCATGTAAATGAGCCCAAGATAGTCTGCTGGATAAAGAGAGAGACACCGACAAGTCATTGCCATTGACCAAGCTGACATTATGCCAACTTTTCGCCTGTGAGAGAGAACATGATAGATTATCCAGCCCAAACCCAACCACTGTCTGACCACAAAGATTGCATGAGTTAGCCCAGACCAAAAGAATTGCCGAGAGGACATATAGAATCCTGAAAGATAATAAAGTTTGTTGTCTTTAGCTGCTATGTTTTAGAGGTATTAGTTAGCAGGAAATGCTAACTAATGTGCTTACATTTAAGTAGCCACTTTAAACCGTGTAAGCTGGAAAACAAACTACTGTAACCAAAATGGAGATCAAAATGAGTCTGTCACATGGTCACATTGTCTTTCATTTAAAGGCATTGTGAGAGAAATATAAGTTTCAGTTGGGTGAATTTTCATAATAGACTGAAAGTGGTAATGGAGGGAGAGTTCACACCACATAGGAAATCCAGTAAGACTCTATTGTTCTTGAGCTATAATCTTCACCCGTTTTGACTACTTACCCTGACAGGTATAGAGTGTTTTACCCGTCTCATAGTCCTCATCTGAAACTTAGGGAAAATAGTAATACTCACCACCTAGAGTTATTCTAAGGAGGTAATTTGCCTCAAGGAGTTTGTAGCTTGTCCAGAATCCCATACCTGATAATTAGCAAAGTTAAAGACACCAACGCAGGCCTTAATCACTTCATAGGTCATGTTCTCAGTCACTACTCTCACAATTCTGCTTCAAGTGATTTGCATTTCCTTCTTTTGGATTCTGTCATATTTTTCCATCCATCCATTCCTTCAGTCATGCATGAATAGATGCATTCAACAAACTTTGAGTGCATAATACGTGCCAGATATTATTCATGCAGAATTAACAAGATAGACATGGTTCTAACGTCTATAAAACTGAAATACTTTACCTCTCCAACCCCTACCTTCTTCACACCATCTATCCTGAAACATTTTTCTTTTTCTGTTTGGGTGTTTTTTTTAAACATTCATAGAGATTTTCTTTAAGAATTATAATAGTCTTTTAGAGCTCATGCTAGTCAGAGTTCTCCAGAAAAAATAGAGCCAATAGGACAGAAAGAGAGAGAAACAGAGAGAGAGAGAGAGAGAGAGAGAAAGATTTATTATAAGAAGTTGACTCATGAAATTACAGAGGCTGAGAAGTCCTATGATCTGCCATCTACAAACTGGGGGCCCAGGGATGCTGGTGATGTAATTCCAGTTCAAACCTGAAGGGCTGAGAACCAGAGAGTCAATGATGTAAGTCCCAATCGAAGTCCAAAGGCCCAAGATCCAGGAGTCGCAGTATGTGAGGGCAGGGGAAGACAGATGTCCCAACTCAGATGGAGACAGCCAATTCACCCATCCTCCACATTTTTGTTCTATTCAGGCCCTCAATGAATTGGATGATGCCCACCTGCATTGGTGAAGGCCATCTTCTTTACTCAGCCTATCAATGGAAATGCTAATGTTTTCCAGGAACATCCTCGCAGATATACCTGGAGATAATGTTTTACCAGCTATCTGGGCATCCCCTAGCCCACTTAAGTAAACACATAAAATTAGCCATCACAGAACTATAGAGGAACTTTAGAGACAATGCCATGCAACCCAGTCAGTGATCAGATTAGGAAAAATTCTAGAGAGTATATATTTTAAACCAAATATATCATGTGTGTGTGTCTGCCCACATGAATTTATGGTATCCACATACACAAACAGACAGGGAATATTTTCTTAGAAATGAAAAGAGGGAATAATGGCATTTCTTTCTCATTCTTAATGGCAGAGTGAGAGAGCACATGTACCAGATACTATTTTCAAAAATAGAGCAGAATATGTAGGTTTAGATCCCTTCTCTGTTCCAGATATCATTGGAAACCTTTTATATAAATTATTTTATTTAAATCTCAGAAGCATTTGTAAGGTAAAGATTGGATAAATAACAGCAGAATGGGTACAGAGTTCCTACCCCAAATCATGAGCTCTCTACACTGCACTCTGACTTATTGAAAACATCTAGGCAGGTTATCTTTAAAGTCATGGTCATGATAAGCTATTCCCACAAATGTATCTCTGACTCTGTCAAAAAAGAGTGCAGAGGGTAAGTCACAGATGAGCATTCAATGCTGGCTAATATTTGCATGAAGGAAGACTAAAAGATGTATTAACAGTTTAGCACACTCTTTAGGATATACAGTCACACGCCACACAATGACGCTTCGATAAATGACAGACTGCATATATGACGGTGGTCCCATAGACTAGTACCATACAGCCTAGGTGTGTAGTAGGTTATACCATCTAGGTTTGTGTAAGCACACTCTGTGATGTTCACACAATGACGCAATTACTTAAGAACGCATTTCTCTGTATCCCTGTCGTTAAACGACGCGTGACTGTAACATAAAATCTACACCTTAATTGTAATTTAAGGCATAGAATCTGATTTCATAAAACAGTGCTAATGCAGGAACATTTCATAAGTAGCTCAATATTTTATACTCTGTATGTTCGATCAGTGGCTGAGAGCATTAATACCCTCATATACCAGCATCCATACTTGAGATTACAGGTTTATTTAAACAAACAAATTAGCATCTTTTACAATAAAAGTGTAACATAAGTGATTTGTGAATTGCAAAGTGATCTTCCCTGCTGGGAGCAGTAACTAGTTTTAGAGCTTATGCTAGAACAGGGCCACGCATAACATATGTGAGTTTAAAAAAAAAGTCCTTGTCTTGATGACATAATTTATTCTTCTGACAAAAGCTGCTTTATTTTCTGTCATCCCATAAGTGTTCCACTGTAGTAAACCAAGGAAAATGAATCAAATATGACACCAGCTTCAGCTCCTGTGGGTAGACTGTGGCAGACTTATGATAATATGTTTCATTTAAAGCACGTGACAAGCAAAGATTTCAAAAGTCTGTGAATCACTGCAATGGTTGCTAGTTTTAGTTGGGAGCACAGACATTTCACACCATGTGTTATAAGAATTGTTTTTCCCACTTACTGAATCCCAAGAGCACGTGAGAAAACTCCTCAGGATATCCAGCAGGTGTTCTAAAGACTCCATAAAATAGCTACTAGTACGGAACCTTCCAGGTGGCTAGAATTTTGACCAGCATCATCTGCAATGCTTTTCTGGACCCTGGTGATAAGGGGCGTCTGTGTGCGCGTGTATTTGTGAAAGAAAGAAACAGATGTAAGTGGATGCATTGCCAAGTTTGCAGGAAGCTAGAGTAATTGCATAGCAAGTACTCTGTTTTTCTTTGTCCCTTGAATGTGAACATGTCTGGCAATTTATAAAACAACCCTTAGTCTTCTTAACCTTATTTTTTTGCAGTTTGAACTTTGTTTCCCCACATTACAAGCATTATTTTTAAAACAAGAATGCTTTTAAGCTCTGACTCCATTGCACATCCTCTCTGAAAGAGTCTACATAAAAAAAGAAAGCATGGTCGTATTTGATTTAAAAAATATCATTATCTATTAACCTCCCTGTCAAAGAGAGACAATTAACTCAGAGTACACAGGAATGCTTTATTAGCTATTAATAAATGATCAATTCTGAGCCTTGGATCTCATTGGTAAACAAATTATTTTATGCATGCCTCTAATGAGAGATTAGACAAAATGAAATATTTATTTCATCTGTGTTTCTAACATGACTCCGTTTGTCCAATTTGATGTGGGCTCACTACATTGTGATGAATGTCAGCACCTGGGACAGAACTCCAGGAAAGGAATGGTATTTTGAAAGATAAATACGCATATTGCTTCACCATCGTTTTTGCCCGTATAAAATGAATAATAGCAATAATATCTTTCTATCACTCATATTCTACAGTTCCACATCCTGCATCTAAGAATAAAAAGCTATGAAGAATTAATGAAGACAAATACCTAAGTGGCAGCTTATCATATAGTAGTTTTTCAACCTATAGTCCAGTTAAAATTTTTTGGTATATCCAAGTCTGGCCTGCACTACTAGTTACAAATTATCTTCATTTAAAACATAGATATATTTATTTAAAAATTTACATTTGTTTATTTTAAAATAAATATATCTGTTTTTTGCATCAATATACAAATTGTAGCTATGTTTTGCATCAATATATGTGGAAAACTGGTAATACAATAGACCTAACAGAAAATGCAATGAAGACAATGTTAGCAAACGTATCCAAAAAGCAATTTAAAAATTAAAAGACAAACCGTGAAATGCAAGTAATAGGCATTAAGCTAAATTTCACTTTAATAATTATGTTGCATGCAAAGTCTAATTTAATTGTTGTAACAATCCATCAAAAAATATGATTAACTGCATTTTATCAAATGATCTAACTGTGATGCAGAAAAGTAAAATGATTTGTCAAAGGCCATCCAGGTTGTATGTGGAAGAGCCAGGATACAAACCTTGATTCATGTGATAAGAAGTCCCAGACTCTCATGTTGTTAGTCTATTGGAATGCCCCCTGATTGCTTTCCTGTCTTAAGCTGATAGAATCTGCCAGATTTTTTCCCATGTCTCTGCATACCCCTATCTCATTCCTTGTCCCCAAGGCATTTACCAGGATATTCAACAATGAGAATCAGTTTTTGTCTGAACATAGTTAAATTTTACATCTTTTTTGCCTGGAATTTTAAAAGTGTATGTATCTTGAACATGGAAATACACTGCCAGTTGATAGATGTGAAAATGCAAATTGAAAGCCAGAAACACTGCCAGTTGATAGATGTGAAAATGCAAATTGAAAGCCAGAAACAAAATTGTTCTGTAAGTGAAAATGGGTAGGTTGGCTGGAGCCAGGAAGCCAGGAAGCTGGTTTGTGGGGAGAGCGAGGTGCAGGTAAAAGCGAGGACTGGGTGGGTGGCAGCAGGTGGAGAATTTGGGGGTCTGAGAAGGGCTGCCTTATCTTCCTAGGAGAAGTATTGTTCCCAATCCTAGGGATTAAGTTATCTCTGATAAAAACTGAGTGAGATTTGGGATTTCATCCTGAACTCTGTCCTAGAAATCTTGTCCATAGGTACTGAACCTCTGGAGAGAGCAAATGTCAACTAAATCTCTGAAAGCCTTCCAGACTGATAAAAAGTCTAAAATCAGGAGGGCAAAAATGACAAAGGATTTAGATGCCCTACATTTTAATAATATTCTTTATATCAGACTTCTCTGAGTTTTGTAGGTATTTTAAAAGTCAGTAAATTTATTCAAACATTCAGTAGAAATCATAGCAGAAAATAAAAATCTGGAAAGTTGTGTTTCCCTACTGCCTGGGGTGAAATCATATTATAAGCGTACATTCCTCTTACAAACTTTGCGACAAATACATTTAAGACTGAATTGGTGATAAACCCATGCTATATTATAACAAGTTAGTATTTAAGCCCTCTGTGTAAGACTAACTAGGTCAGCTGGGATGAGGTGAAGGATGTTTTGTGTCCGTGAAATCATCGTAATCATGTACGTAATTACAAATCTAAGCACATGTCCAGAATAATTTACTAAAAGAAAGAAAATCCATTATGTTTCTGTATCAAAATACAAACATCATGAGCTCCCATATTCAGATCATGAGAAATACTGACCTTCCCCTAGATGAATGCTTTCCAAAGTGTGGTCCAGGAAGCATCTATATTAAGATCACCTGGGGTGTTCTTGAAACTGTAGCTCTTTGAACTTCATCCCAGACCCATTGCATCAGACTCACTTGAGTGGGAATCTGTTTTTCAGGTCTATAGGTGATATGTATTTACATTAAAACTTAAGAATCTTTCTAAAAAGACGGTATCGGGATGAAATGTAGTCAGCTATCTCTTCCAATCATTTTTTTCCAAGATAAAATTAAGGAAATATGAAAATCAATAGGTAAAAATAGTCATGATACTGTAATACTGCTCTTCATCAACCCCTTCTCATCTCCTCGACCTGAACGGTGGTGGTGAGTTCAGTAGATAATAACCTTATTATATATCCCAGTAGGAGTGGTCTTGATCTTTTAGCATCAGCCCATTTCTGCAACAAGAACTTCTGAGTCACGTCTCTGCCACTATCCGATGTAAGGTCCTTGACAACAAGGCTTATGTATAAGAGCCTTGGCCCATCAGATGCCAAGTAGAACCATGCATAAGACAAACTAACAGATCCAGGGACTGGCAAGTTTGCAAAAACTTGCTTTTTTATTCTCTCCTGGAATTATAAAGAGGGAAAAGCAATTTACACAGGATTTCAAAAAGCTGTATCATTCTTGAACTTACACCTCCATACCATATCTGATTTTCACATATCTGAGCTTGTTAAACAAGGCATAATGACAAGTCATCCACATGTGGTACACACATTTTTTAAAAATGTATTTTACTAGTTTTAACTCTTTTTCACAGAAAGGAAGAACAATCAAATGATTTTCATTATTCAGCAATGGTATGACCTCCAAGAGGGCAGTTATTTAAAAGCTGAATGCACCTTTCTTGTAATTTTCTGTTACAGAATCAGTTTATAGTCCACATGAAGGAGCATAGCAACCAGGTAGTTCATAAACACTAATGATAATGAAATTTAAAACTTTATCTTATAGTGACTCTCCTAAATATTCCTTACCTTATTCATACATTTAGTTATTCAACAAATATTTATAGACATCCTCTTATATTCCATGCAGTATAATGGGCACTGAGAATAAATTCACTGCCTTTTTTGTGATCCCATAACAACACATTGCTACCTAGACAAAAGATCTTTAATCCAGGTCACAAAGTGTGTCTAGTCCACCAGACTTTTAGTCTCTCAAGGAGAAATTTTAAATATCATTTTATGTAAAAAGCAGTGATGGGGCATTAAATTAATTGTTCATCCAATGACATCTCATTTTGTATATTTTATACATCTTAGCTTTTATAGCATCTTTTGATCTATGACTTGGACACATGACATGCTGTTACATACAAATGATGATATGTGGCTTCTGTGAAATTATAAATGATTCAAATGGCCAGGGATACATACTGCCTTACAGCTTACACATATTACAAGATCAA
The DNA here is from genome assembly GCF_037783145.1 of Equus przewalskii. Taxonomy (NCBI): domain Eukaryota; kingdom Metazoa; phylum Chordata; class Mammalia; order Perissodactyla; family Equidae; genus Equus; species Equus przewalskii. The sequence continues at coordinate 28,484,633 of NC_091855.1, forward strand.
TAAGTCCTTTGTCCTTTGAGCTAAAGAGCAAATAAAAACTGATGGGCAAATGTAAGTGAGAAAAGTCAGAGTTTAGGTGAGTTCCATTTCTCGTGAATCACCTGGGCACCCAGAGCTGCCCAAAGCTCTAAAAGTCTCTCTTCATTTTCATGGGTAGGCTTTACTCTATCTTGTTGCTGATCTTCCTGACTTCTGGTACTTTGTGTTCTCTTTTCTTCTACCACACACAAATATTCAGATAACGGCAATGATAAATCGTGTTACTGATTCTTCATCATTGTTCTCCTCTACACATTCCATCGGTGACATTCATTGCTTCAACAGGGTAGAGAAGTGGAAAAAAGGAGAGGATCTTAGGCCATAAAAATAAAATGACCCATGATCCCTGATGATGATAGAGTCATTGCACTAACTTGCAAACACTTAGCTCCAGTCGTCTCTTATGGTAGAAATCACTTCTTCAAGCCACTTTTATATGTAACTGAATCTAATTTTAACTGATATGCTCACCAAAGCTTAATGCAATTCATTTCCCACTGTACTCCTTTCCCTATTTCAGGTTATATGTCAGGAATATATTTTATCTTATGGAGCATACATTAGTTTTAATACTTAATATATGAACCTATCCCAAGGATGTTCGCACTTGAATGGTGTACATATCCTTATGTCAAAGAAATAAGCTGTAATGATATCTTATCAGGCATTTAAAAAATTTTTAATCCAGTCAAGCATCTGTATGTAAAAAGTCTTGAATTTTTATCACTTAATCACATCCAGTGGCTTTCCACGAAAACTATAGCCGTAAGCAGTCAGCATTTTCTGGGTCCAGTCAGGGTGGATGCCATCTGTGAAGGACATATGAGCTCCTATCTATTGTGGTGTTTGTGTAGTTTCTGGAAATCCTAACATCATTAAGTAGTGTGCATTTGATTTTGTCTCTGAAAGCGATTCTTTTTTCTCCTATTTATCAAATTCCAAAGGCCAAGTTAAAATAAGAGAAAAGATCAAAAGAAGAAAGCACAAAGAGCTAAGGTGGACAATTCTACCATGAACTGTAGTTTGAATGACTTCCTTTCTGATTTTCACCACCAATGATTTGATTTCTCAGCTCTAGGGGAATGCAAGAGAGCAAACCAAAGAAAATTTATCACTTCTGAAAACTGCTGCAAGACCCCCAAGACAGAACGATTACCCCCAAAATTGAATTTAAATAAAAGTAATTAGTTTTATCTTGTTTTTAATTTCATTTACCTCTGCACAGAAATCCTCCTGGAGTTTTGAAATTCATCAGTGATTATCCCTGGAGCTGATCCAATAATGTGAGAATAAATACACCATTAACCAATTACACATAATGACTCCAAGACATGCCAATAGTGGAGCAGTTCAGGTGATTTATAAGGCACGCTTCCAACAGCCTATTCACAATTCACATCTTTTCTAAAAAATGCATTTTAAGAGTTAAGCAAGACTTTAGATGAATCCTCTTATATTCATCTCCTAAGGAGATGAATAAATGAAACTAAGCGATTTATTTAAACATTTTTTTGTCACATACAAAAACCCTTGAGTGTAAGGAATGAAATATTCATTTGAAGTCAGCAGATCATAGTTCAGATTTTTGGTTTTTTGGCTTCTTTTAAGTAGGTCTGTTGATCTGGTCCTGTGTGCTGACACACTGTAAAAGCTTCTGAATTGAAGGGCACATCTCGGAATTTGGATTTATCAAAAATCTGAGATGCTATGTTTTCTTTCTTTCTTTTTTTTAAGGTAAGAGTTTTAAATTTACTTATTTATTTATTTTACAGCTTTATTGAGGTATGATTGACAAATAAAAATTCTGTATATTTAGGTTGAACAACATGACGTTTTGATATACGTTATGAAATGATTACCACAATCAAGCTGATTAACACATCCATCGCCTCATATACTTACCTTTTATTTGTGTGGTGAGAATACTTGAGATCTACTGTTAGCAATTTTCAAGTACATAATACATTTTTGTTAGCTATAGTCATCATGCTGTACATTAGGTCTCCAGAATTCATTCGTCTCATAACTGAAAGTTTGTACCCTCTCACCATCTCCCCTTTTTCCCCATTCCTCAGCCCCTGGTAACCACCGACTACTGAGAAGCTGGGTTTTCAAGATTGTAACATGCCCTTTAATAAAGGAGTTGAATTGTATGTCATCTGGATCATAAACAGATCATTATTTGACGTAATTACATCCTTCTAAAGAATAAAAGGGTAAATAGTGTATGCAAATGAATAGTTTCAGTTAAAAAATGTGTAAGGATTTCTGGAGACTAGGAAAGAAGTTCCTCCATCTTATGGTCCTTGATCAATTGTATCTTATCAACTGTTCTCCGGGCCTTGTTTAAAGGAGAATTGAAGATTAAGCTCTAGAATAATGGAGATTTCCTTAAATCTGAAGTACATCAAATTCCACTGTTGATGAGCTATTGGATTTTGAGTAGGTTCTTCAAACTTTCTGAACCTTTGGTGCTTCATTTGTAAAATGGATGTGACCAAAATGGTAGCTAACTGAATGGGTTCTTGAGAGATTTAAAAAAGATAAGCCACTCATTGCCCTAACAGATGTCAAACAAAAAGTCAGTTGTCAACATGTTAATCATTGTTATTGTATAATCAGGAAATAATCACCGTTTCTCTTTTATCTCTTGTGCTCTACAGATTGTTACATGAGAGATGAGCATGATGTATGCTTTTGGTCCTACCAATACAAACTGACCTATATATTTTACCTCAACAAGCATCCAATGGAAGTAAATGTGAATTCTTTCATAATAACAACAACAAAAACAAATGAATATGTCAGGAAAGGATACAAAGTTACTGACATGTATTGAGTGTTTAATACATGTCAAGTTCTGCATTGTGTTATTTTTATGATTCCTATTTAACTGTGAAACAACATGCAAGATTATCTCCATGTTATAGAGGATAGAGCTGAAGCAGAGATTGATAAAATTACCTGATGCCACATAGTTAGTAGGTAGGACATCATACCTCCTCAGATGTCATGTCCTCAAGTTCTTTTTATTGCATTGGGCTATGCTTCATTGAGTTGGCACAAAGCAGTGGAAAAATGTTGAGTTGGTCATGGGCGCTGACATTGTGTAATTATAGAAGTCTATCAAGTACTGAGCCATAAAAATATAATTTTTAAATGATTTATTGCATGACAAAATGGAGTCATATTTTTTTTTATTCTACATGCCTTTTCTAGTGGCACAATTCATGAATCATGCAATGTCCTTTTATTGTCACTACAGGGAATGCTGGGAGGAGAAACAGACTTACATTGGGAGGCTAAAGAGTTGATAACACAAGTGATATGTAAGACAATAGAGATGGAATATAAATTTCCACCAAGATTTCTGAGACAGAATCAATTGATTAAAATGTTTTGTTTATGTAAGATGAGATTTCTCTCTATATTTTTAGATATCCTAGAATTTTTGTGTGTGATCAGTTTCACAATTCTGTAAAAAGAAAAAAAGCATATCATATTTGTGGAGATTTATGTTAATGAAATCAAATATGTTTATAATTTACACAATACTAAAAATATTTCCCTAAAGAAGATCTTGAATCACATGGACATGTATTGAGCTACAACATCCAGAAAGCCAGATAACAATGGTTTAAACACTGGTAGTTATTCTGTTCTGTGTGCATACCTAATCCGGTAGTAGGTTTTGCTGGCATTTGTTTGGGCATTCAATCATGACATGAGAGAGGCAGGCTTTTTCTGTCTCTCTACTTTGCCATCTTAAGACTGATGGTCTTTCCCTACTTGCCTATCTCCTCATGGAAACATGGGCTTGTGGCAGCTTTGGATATGTCCATCCATTCTGAAGGCAAAAAGAATCTGCAAGGGCAGAAAATCCACTACGTCCTTTGTTATTTGGAAAGTAATTTTTTTTCCCCCAGAACTAGACTCTTCTCATCAGCAGAGATCTGCTTATGTCTCAGAGGCTGGAACTGTGTTGAGTAACTACTATAACAGAAAAGCTTCCCAGGAAAGTAATATTTGACTTTCTAGCCCTTTCATGGAGGTGGTAAAAGAGAAGCAGGTTGGAAATGTCTTTTGAGCAGCCAATTAATAGATACCGCAATAAAAGTGGAAGAAAATCCAATTTTCTTTGATTGCGCCAGTGGTAAACAATCTGAAGTTGGAATACAAAAGCTGGCACGTGGTTAGAATTTACGCATGGTGGAAAATGTGTGTGTGCACAAGGATAGACCTCATACTAAACTGGGAAATCTCTGCGACATCATCATATTTTCTTTGTGTCTTCAATATCAAACAATTCGTGATCTTTCCAAGAAACTCTTAGCTTATGCATTACTTATTTACTTTCCCTTTTTATGCCTCTCAATCACTGGACCAGAGACAGACATATCACAAAAAAGAGGGGCATTAGCAACCCATCCCCTCTTTACAATTTATTTCTGATCCTTGGGATCTGACACCTTGAATTCTATGGCTCTGAGAAGTCATTTAGAAAATTATTATTGATGCTCAGCACAGCTTTTGAGACCTAGTAGGTTAGGTAAACAATGTCAAAGTTTATTGTTTCTCTATATCTGGACAGCACAGGAATGAAAACATGCTGGTTCAAGGTTGCAATCAATTCAGAAGGAATTTTTATATTTAGTCTGGACCATGAAAAGAATACAACTCCTTTTTCATGGTAATTCTCTTTATTATTAATTCTCATTTACTTTACAATGATTTTATTAGCTGATTTCCCAGTGACTTTGTAAGAATGTATAGCAACCGGAAAAGATTTGGAGGGGATATTTTGCCAACACTTATAAAACCACTGTAAAGATTTATGTTATTATTCATGCCCTGAATCTCAATTTGTCTGATGGTCATTATTACATATATCCTTTCAAGAAATTGTATTAATTGACTCCCTGCCATGATTGTGGATGTAATCTCTACCCAGGAAAGAGGATAGAATGTTTAAGAAAACAGACAGATTCATCTTGGCTGTCAAAACAAGAGATCATGGAATTAATGATGCTAACCTTTTTATTAACATGAGCACTCTCATGTGGAACGAGTTTGCTCTAGAGGTCAGTGCATTATGCTGAAACTTCTTCATTCCTCAGACTCATGTTTTGGCCTCTTCCCTGTATCTACCCAGGGAATAAAAGAATGAGAGCAAATACTATCTGGAATTCCTCCTTTTTTATGCAGCCCATCAAACTTGATTAAATGTAGTAAAAGGTTAGACAATATAGGCCATGGGAAAGGCTCAACTTAAAGATAATATGGGCTCCCCTTGTTGTACCATAAACAATATAGCAGCATTTATTAAGAAACTCTTTGTTAATCCATTAAGAACAAGCACGTTTTCTTTTCTCCCTCTTTCTTTCATCTCCCATGAGTTTTATAAGTTAAAACCATTAAAGAGGTTTGAAGTTACAGCACATTGAATTCCACATATATTTTTTCTTTCCTTCTCCTTTTTCTTTCCTTCCTTTCTTCCTTCTTTCCTTCCTTCTTCCTTCTTTTTCTCCCTTCCTTTCTTCCTCCTTCCCTCCCTTTCATCACCTCCCTCTCTCTTTGTAATTTTTAAAATTCTTCCTTCATGGGTAAAATCATTTTAACAAACTAATCCCAAGGGAAGAGCACTTATTACAGCACAAGGCAGGAACATGAACTCCCACCCAACGTTTTTAAATTCTTTTCCTATTGTCAAGTATTAGAACAGTTACAATATGATATTTTACATCAGACAACGAGATTTTTTTCACTTTCCCTTTAACTGTTTTGGCATTAGATGGATGTAGCCTAAAAGTAAGCACTGAAAAGTTGCCTTAGCCTGACACATCTATGTTGAAAACATTTATTATTTGTTCAGGTAGTCAAAGTCCTCAACAAAACTATCAGGTAAGTAAGAGAGGCCCTCACGTCCTCACCACTTAGTTCTATAAGCTCCTGTCTCTAATTTTCTGATTTCTACCAGACAGAACCCACACTGCTCAGGACCATTATTCTTACTAAAGATAAATAAAAGAGGCTATATTTCATTCCTATAGAAATCAGAATATTTTGCTCAATGCTTTAGCACTAATGTTGGGATTCAGGTATCAGACAAGAGGGAATTCACGGAAATGACTTTTACTCTTCAGAGAGTCTGAAAATCTGCCACTTCTGATTAACAACAAAAATTAAAAAAAAAAAAAAAGAAAAAGAAATAAAGAAAGGTGGAAACAAATGAAACCTCCAGGTATAAGAGTGAGAAATACCATAATTTAAAGTATTCATAGGGGGACAGAATCTCATGAGTAATATCTAGAAGCAAGTTAAAAGGAAGTCAACAAGGAAATCCAGGAATGTTGAAGCTAAGGGAGAGGACCCCAGAAGGAAGCAATTAATGGGAACAAATGAAACAGGCAGCCCAGTCATTTAAAAGGCTACGTGAATGATTTTAGCAACAAAGATTTAGTTTTCCTTGAGTTGGAGGCAGAAGAATTGGGAAGAGAAAATGAGAAAGAAGACATTTTCAAGGAACTTGGCTATAAAAGGAGATGAGCAATAAGGAAGAAGCTAAGGAGGTTTTAGTGTGGAATAGAGTGTTAGTTTTTCCCAAGATGGGATTTGAATTCTGTTTACAAATGAAAGGAGTCAGTAAAGAGAGAAAGAAGTTGAATATCTAAGAGAAAAAAGGAAGAGCCAGTAAACCAAGGTCACCTGGCAGACAAGAGGGAATGAGAAGTAGAGCAATAATAGAAGAATTTGCTTTATATAAAATGTATAAGAAGAGACAGTGATGATTAAGGTGGTTGAATTTAGATGACAGTGGGGTGAAATAGGGATGTTGAAGGAATTCTTGTCTTATGATTTCCAATTTTGTATGGGAAGGGGAGGTGGGGAAGGTGGTAGTCTTAATGTTAGTCCATTGGTCAAGTATGCTACAGTGTCATGACCAAAGTTTATCATAACCAAACGTGTCATGATTTTGAGATTGTATTGATATTCCTATGCATACTGGATTCCTTGCATTTACAAAACATTATAGAATATAAGAGCCCTGAAAACCAGAATCCATTACAAAGAGACAGGGAAAAAAGGAAGGATCAGACATAAACATGTGAAACAATAAAATATGTTAGGTAAGACATATAAAGAGAAAATCTCCCAGGACAACTTAATATCAGGTATTAATTGTAAAATTAAGACAATAAATGCAAAATAATTCAAAAAGAAGAGTTTATGTGGAGCTAATATGAGCATGAGATTATAAGGAGACAATATCATGTAATGGTTGAAAATGAGACGTCTGGAGCAATACTGCCTGGGTTTAAACTTATTCTCCCTACTATTTGTAGGACCTGGGGGCAAGTTACTTCATCTCTCCATGATCTTATGAATTTTAGAACACAATAGAAAGCTTTCACAAGGTTGTTGAGAGGATTAATGAATACATCCATGCAAAGTACTCAGAACAGCACCTTGTATCTTATAAGAATTCCATAAATTTTACTGATTATCAATAGAAAGGAATCTAGGTTTGAAATGAACTTTGAATACTGGGCAGAAAGGTACAAACATTGGAATGACTTTGGCTGCAAGTAACAGACAACTGAACTCAACGTCTTCTAAATGAAAAGAGACCGTTTTGGTTTATTAATGGGAAGTCCAGAGGTAGGAAGTAGGGCAGACTTCAGGGTTGATCTTTTCTATACAGGCCTCTGGGCTCCTGGTTAAGTCTGTGTTGGTTTCTTGCTTAGGCAAAATGGTGGCAGCAATTCTGGGACTCCATCTCTGCAAAAAAGAAACCAGAGGAAAAGAGACCATCCCATAAAATGGCTCTCTCACATAAAGGAGGAAACAAAATCCCCGGGAAACCCTTAGGTCTCTTTGACCTGAATTAGTTCCTGAAAATTTGTTGTAACCTGGAGAATATTGTGATATACTTGGTTTAAGCCTGGCTCCTGAAATGCAGAATCTATCCCTTAGAGTTCATCTCTGATATGTTGGTGTTCATCTCCCAAAATTGTTACTAATCTACAATGAATATAGGTCAAATGGATATTGGTGAAATTATCATATAATCCATAAGCAGATAGAGTACTTCAGGCCTAAGTAAAACATGCAGAATTGGATTTGTTAACAGCTATTGTTTAAGGTCACAGTTGTGGGCTTGATTTATGCCCAAGGTTTTAGGGGAGATTAGAACAAATTACGTTTGACTGGTTCAGTCAGATTCTTTTTCAATTCAGGCAGAATACTGAAAGCAGCCCAAAAAGCCAAGCCCAGATTCAGTATGGAGATGATAAATGTAAACACTATCTTCAGTATGATAAACTGTAGTTCATCTTTGTATTTTCTTTGGTCTTGAACCAAGAGAATATCACATTTCCTGAGTAATATGCATTAACTTCAATCCTTCTGAATCCAAATGAATATGAGAAATTTGCTCTCGTAGGTTCGTGACACTAGCTTGCTTTTATTTTCCTCAAATATTCACCCTGAAGCCATGAAAAGTTTTCTCTCAAGGGTTTTAATATACTGTGACAAAGATTCTACTGTACATCAAGATAAAACTGGAGTTTGTAAGGATAAAATATGGTATCACATTATGCGTATGGAAATGGTCTTTTAAAGTAAGGAGTCATCTTGTGGAGGACGTTAGCTGTTATAGTCCCTCATTACAGCTCATTCTTTCACTGGCTGCAGTTTACGGACTGTCCTCACAGTCCTCATAATTTTTTTAGGAAAAAAAACCCTAAACTCAGACTCAACCTCTCAGTGGGACTGATATTCTCCGTATATACTGAAGGCAGGATCGCTGAGTGTAGCGTAAGATGCCAAGAACTTTTTTCCATTCATAAATCTTCATCATTAACAAACAGTTCTTTATATATATCACCTTATTTTAGCAAGAAATCGATCATAAAGTCCTATCTCACAATGTTGATGAAAGATTTTCATAGCAAATATTTTTGTCACAAGATGAATTCAACATGCCAAGTATCATGAAATGTTTTGGCATTTGTACAGTGCCTTTTCAGTTTATTTGGTGAGTCGTGTGTCATCTGTTTTGTCTGTCGAGTACCCACGTGGTAACTTGTGCCAATTAACAAAATGCAAAATCAATCACCAATCTTGCATCCTCTTGGCTAATCCATATGCAAAGCAGAAGGGATGGAATCGTTATGATGGCAAGAAAAATATGTAATCCATTTATCCTTGGAGACAAAGCATCTTCCAGGCAGTGCGCTTTCTTAGAATCAGCAGAAAAGAAATTTTAAGTGGAAACATAACAGCCTTCCTCTGCCTTTTGTCATGCTTCAGTGTCCATGGCTTTTGTGACCCTGGAGTTTTATGCAATAGTAGACCAAGCAAAGCCATTTTGAAGACAAAATGATGACTGACATTCAAATTATGCTTAACATTAGCCAGAAAATAGAAATAATGAGTTAGTTTTGGTGGGTTAAGAAAAATGAACTATAAGAAGTTTCACTGGATCTGAATAAATATTGACTTACAGGATGTTCCAGATGACTTCTCAACCATTCCTACTAGCACTGTGGCAAGGTGTTTTCCTTGGATTATAATCTTACATGTTTTTGCAAAATTAGGTATCAATTTTTAACCAATTTACATCTAGATGTTATCTTTAGCAAATGTTGTTAGATAATAAAAAGACTGTTATTGTCAATTTAAGCATTCTTTTTTGAAAAAATAAGAAAGTATGAAGTACGTAAAAAAGGAAAACAAAAATTTCTGTGTAATTTACTCTATTATTTGAACTAGCTTCTATTTTCTTCAATTTCTCTCAAAGGGTCATTAATGGGGAAACCAGGCATCTTTAATACATTAAGTATCTACTTTAATTTTCTCTTTTTATTCCAGCTTTACTGACATATAATGACATATAATATTTTGTAAGCTAAAGTATACAATGTGTTGATTTGATACACTTACATATTGCAAAATGATTACCACCATAACATTAGCTAATATCTCCACCATGTCACATTTTTGTAGTGAGAACATTCAAGATGCGATTGCTTAGCAACTTTCAAGTATGTAATACAGTATTATTAGCTGTAATAAACATGCACATTAGATCCCCAGAACTTATCCAGCTTATATCTGGAATTTGTACCCTTTGACCAAAAACTCCCCATTTTACCCACCCCTGGGGAACCACCCTCTGGTAACCACCACTATAGTCTCTGTTTCTATGAGTTCGGCTTTTTTAAATTCCACATATATGTGAGATCATACAGTATTTGTCTTTCTCTATCTCACTTATTTCACTTAGCATAATGCCTTTAAGGTTCATCCAAGTTGTCTCAAATGGAAGAATTTCCTTCTGTGTCATGGCTGCATAATATTCCATTGTATATATAAACCATCTCTTTTTTATCCATTCATCCATTGACAGACACATAGCTTGTTTCCAGAGCCTGGCTATCGTGAATAATGCTGTAGTGAACATGGGAGTGCAGATATCTCTTTGAGATTCTGTTTTCATTTCCTTTGGATCTATACCCAGAAGTGGTATTTCTGGATCACATATTAGCTCTATTTTTAATTTTTTGAGGAACCTCCATACTGTTTTCCATAGCAGCTAGACCAATTTACATTCCCAGCAACAGTGCCCTAGGGTTTCCTTTTCTCCACATCCTTGCCACACTTGTTATCTCTTGACTTTTTGTTGATAGTCATTCTAACAGGTGTGTGATATCTCACAGTGGTTTTGATTTGCATTTCTCTGTTGATTAATGACATCAAGCACTTTTTCATGTACCTGTTGGCCATTTCTATATCTTCTTTAGAAAACTGTCTATTCAGTTCCTCTATCCGTTTTTTAATTGGGTTATTTGTTTTTTTAATTGAGTTGATGAGTTCTTTATTTATTTTAGATATTAACTCCATATCAGATATATGATTTACAAACATTTTCTCCCATTCTGTAAGTTGGCTTTTCATTCTGTAAGTTGGCTTCATTTTGTTGATTGTTGCTTTTGCTGTGCAGGAGGTTTTTCTAGTTTGATGTAGTCCCTTTTATTTATTTTTGTTTTCATTATTTTGCTTTTGGTGTCATATTCAAAAAGTTGTTGCCAAGACCAATGTCAAGGACCTTTTTCCCTATGTGTTCTTTTAGAAGTTTTATAACTGTACATTTTATGCATAAGTCTTTATTTTGAGTTGATATTGGTTAATGGTGTAAGATAAACATCTAATATCATTCTTCTGCTTGTGGTTATCCAGTTTTCTCAACAGCATTTATTGAAGAGAATATCTTTTCCTCATTGAGTATTCTTGGCTCCCTTGTCAAGTATTAGTTGATTATATATGTGAGAATTTATCTCTGGATTCTTGATCCCGTTCCATTGGTCTATGTGTCTATTTTTATGCCAGTACTGTACTGTTCTGATTACTACAGATTTGTAGTATAGTTTGAAATCAGGAAGTGCAATACTTCCAGCTTTGTTCTTCTAAGGATTGCTTTGTCAATGTGGGGTCATTTGTGGCTCACTAGAAATTTTAGGCTGTTTTCCTATTTCTGCGAATATGCCATTGAAGTTTTGATAGTGATAGACATTGCATTCTAGCCATAGATGGCTTTGGGTAATACAGACATGTTGACAATATTAATTCTTCTGACCCATGAACATGGAGAATCTTTCCATTTGTTTGTGTCTTCTTTTACTTCTTTCACCAATGTCTTGTAGTTTTCACTGTATAGACTGACCTTTATCCTCCTTGTTTAAAATTATTCCTAAGTATTTACTGCTTTTGATGCTATTGTGAATAGGATTGATTTCTTTATTTCTTTTTCAGATGTTTTGTTGTTAGTGTATAGAAAAGTAATTGATTTCTATATGTTAATTTTATATCCTGCAATTTTATCAAATTTGTTGATTACCTCTAAGAGTTTCTGGTAGAGTCTTCAGGATTTTCTATGTATAAAACCATCTCATCTTTCATCGAAGATGGATGGCTGTTATTTATTTTTCCTGCCTAACTTCTCTGGTTAGGAATTCTAGTACTATATTGAATAGGAGTGGTGAGAGTGGGCATTCTTATCTTTTTCCTGATTTTAAAGGAAAAGTTTTCAACGTTGCACCATTGAGTATGATGTTGGCTATGGGGTTGTCATATATGGCCTTTATTGTGTTAAGATATGTTCCTTCTATGCTCAACTTATGGAGCATTTTTATCAGTAAAGAATGTTGTAGTTTTTCAAATGGTTTTCTGCATAAATTGAGATAATTATATAATTTTTGTCTTTCATTTTACTAATGTGGTCTATCACATTTATTGATTTGCATATGTTGAACCATCTTTGCATCCCAGAGCTAAATCTCACATGATCATGGTGTATGCCCCTTTTAATATGCTGTTGGATTCAGTTTGCTAACATTTTTTGAGAATTTTTGCATCTATATTCATCATGGATATTGTTCTATAATTTTCTTTTCTTATAGTGTCCTTATCTAGCTTTGGTACCAAGTAATGCTGGTCTCATAAAATAAGTGTGGGAGTTTTCCTTTCACTTCAATTTTGGAAGAGTTTGAGAAGGATATGCATTAATTCTCCTTTAAATGTTTGGTAGACTTCACCAGTAAAAATATCTGGTCCTGGTCTTTTCCATGTTTGGAGGTATTGATTACTGATTCAATCTCCTTAATCATTATTGACCTATTCATATTTTCTATTTCTTCATGATTCAGTCTTGGATGATTGCATGTTTCTAGGAATTTATCCATTTCTCCTAGGTTATCCAATTTGTTGGCGTATAATTGCTCATGTTAGTCTTATGACTAAGGCCTGGGCTGGCTGTTAGTAGCCATCCTGGGCTCCTGTGGCGCAAGAGAAGGGGAAGGCATGGGGAGGAATTCAGGCAGCTGGCACCTGCAAACGTGAATACCTATGGGATGAAAGCTGGTGAAATATGTGGGGATCTACAGAGGCTGTGCTGGCCATTGATTCCTTCTTCAGTGACAATATCTTCCGAGTTTGTCTGCAGAGTAGGTCTCTGTGAACCACATTTGCTCGCACTGAGTCCCTGCTATTAATAGCCCCTGCATTTGATCTAGACAATTTAGTTCTATACAATTTTACCACATTTGTAGGTTTATGTATCCACCACCACAGTCAAGACACTGAACAATTCTAGCACGAGGGTCCCACATGTTGCTATCTACAACCACATCCACCTCCCTTCAACACATACCCCTCCACTGTCCCTAACGCACAGCAGCCACTAATCTATTCTCTATTTCTAAAATATTGTCACTTCAAGAATGTTATATAAATGAAATCCAAATTGTTACATATATCAATACATCCTCCATTTACACTGCTGAGCAGTATTACACAGTATGTTTCTATCAATTTGTTTATTGATTCATTTGTTGAAGGATATTAGCACTGCTTCCAGTTTTGGGCTACTACAAGTAAAGCTGATGTGAACATCTGTGTACAGGTTTTTGTGTAAACATAGTGTTTATTTCTCTGAAATAAATACTCAAGAGTACAATTATGGAGTCCTATGATAATTACATGTTTAGTTTTACCAGCAGCTGCCAAAATGTTTTCCAGAATGGCTATATTATTTACATTCCCATCAGGAATGTATGAGTGAAAAAGTTTCTTCTCATCCTTGCCAGCATTTGGTGTTGTCATTACTTTTTTTTTTAAGTTTGGCTATTCTGAAGGTGTATAGTAATACATCATTGTGGTTTTTAGTTACATTTCCCTGATGGGTGATGGTGTTGAATACACTTTCAAGTACTTGTCTGTCTTATGTTTATCTTCTTAGTAAATGTATGTTGAACACGTTTACTTATTTTCAACATGGATTTTGTTTTTATTGCTGAGTTCCAAGATTTCTTTATATATTCTAGATACTAGTCATTTGTCTGGCAACTTCAGCTAGTCTGTAGCTTGTCTTTTTTATCTTCTTAACATAGGCTTTCATAGAACAAACATTTGTTTTATTTTGATGAGGTCAGTGCATCAATTTTTTCTTTTATGTATTATGCTTTGGTGTCTACTCTCAATACTTTTCATTTCTAGTGTGATTTTTTTTAATAAACAGTACTTACTTTAAAAAGATTTTTTTAGACAAATACTTTGTAAACCTCAACATGTATAAGAATCATCTCTTAAAAGACTGACCTCTGGTATCTTCTCCCAGAAATTCTGATTCAGTAAATCTGGGATGGGTCTTGAAGATATGAGTTTTTAACAAGCTTCCAGGTCATGGTGATGCTTTTGGACTGCAGACAATGTTTTGAGTATCAGTGATTTAGATTTCTAGTCTTTCAGGTTTCATCAGAGACCAGGAATGGGAAAACTGAGGCTTCAAATGAGAGAGAAACAAACAAACAAAACATTTGTATAGTTCTTAGGAAACGATTTTACTGAAACAAAACATTGCATTTGGAAACCGTCTTATCTGGTAAGGATCGTTTAGGACAGATAATGAGGAGGACATTGTCAGTGATACAGAATTTAGGAAATGACATGGCTTAATAAAGTTTAAACCAAGTGAAGACATGGCTGATGAAGATATATTGGTATTAATATATTGATTTTTATGGAAAAGTTGGATGCTAACCAACTTGTGGGATATCAGAAGCTTTATTAACCTTAAATGCTAAAAATAGAGGGTTGGTTTTGCTTAACTCTAAGTATCTACATTATAGAAACTAAATATATTAATCAAAAACAAACAAACAAAAAAACACTTCAGGAATTAAGAGCTCTCTTGGCCCCATAATTTCTCTGTTCCAAAGCAAAATGCTATAATTTCATGTACACGCTGGACATTTTTCACTCTCTTGCCGTTTCCCTGAAAATCATTTGCAAATGTGCTTCTGTGGTTAGGCAGCCTTGTTTTAGCTTACCTTTGTTTAAATTTTAGTTTCCTCCCTCTCCTTTCTCATGCTAGAACATAAACTCTGGCCATGGCAAGTTCTTGAAATTTCCCAAATATCTCTGCAAAGACTTTGCAGAGTCATTTCTCATCTTTGAAGTACCCTTGTTTCCACAAGTTGGCATTTTCATAGATATCACTTTCCCTTCAACGCCCTGCTTCCCTCTTGGCTCTGAGTGAGGTGACTCTGTTGTGCTCCCATGACACCACATATGGTCCTCATAAACCCATCCTTATCTCTACCACCACAAAACTTTTATTTACCTCTTCATGTTGTAGACTCCGGACTGATGAATCCATACTATAATTTTCATCTTTGTACGTCCACCCCAAAGCACAGGACATGATGAAGAATAGGTGCTTAATATATTGATGAATTAAAGGAACAGCATTTGATTATTGGCTGTCACTGCCTCCTTTCTACATAAAAGTCTCTTCAGAAAGAATCACGTCTTACCAGGAGTTATCTAAAGGGGAAAGTCAAGGAGCCCAAGCAAATCATGCTCTTTGTTTTCTCTACCTTGTTCCTCCTACACTTTTTTTTTTTGAGGAAGATTAGCCCTGAGCTAACATCTGCTGTCAATCTCCTTCTTTTTGCTGAGGAAGACTGACCCTAACCTAACATCCATGCCCATCTTCCTCTACTTTATATGTGGGACACCTGCCACAGCATGGCTTAAGTCCACACCCGGGAACCGAACTGGTGGCCTGTGCGAACTTAACCACTGTACCACCGGGCTGGCACCCTAGTAGCATTTTTATTCCTATGAAGTCATCTCAAAAAATATACCAAGTTTAGTTTAGAAAAAAGAAGGTAATAATAAAAGATAATCTTCCCAGTATAAAGACGAAAGAGCATTCCATTAACTTTTTTCTGAAATTGCTGAGGGAAAAGAAGAGGTGTTTGTTCATTGTATTTATATTTTTGTGTATTATCATCTTATCCCTGATTGAATTCCCTCTTGGGTTCATATGGGATCCACGTGAATTGCTATTTTGTTCACAACTACTGCATCTCATCCAGCAAAAAGCTGGCAACAAGTCCATTACCCAGAATGACTTCTCAAAATATGGGGCAAAGGGAGTATCAGCTATCATTTCTTTAGTGTCTTTTTTGTATACTCTCTGCTAGATGCTTTATGGCCTTTCATCCCCACAATTCTAAGTACTAGTTAGTAAGGAGAAGAGAGAGATTTAAAATAGATTAACAGCTGTTTCCAAGGTCACACATCTGGTAAGGAGTGAAGCAGAGATCCATGGATCTGTATAGCTCAATTCTCCATGCTCTCTTTAATATATTATGCTACATCACAGTTACTTTGAATTAAAAAAAAAATCACATAGGAGAAGCTTAATAAATATTTTATTAAGTTAAAGTCCTTTAAAATTTATATAAAAACTTTAGAATACAACAGATAACGATGGTACAACATACCTTGGTAGATCAGTGAAACACTTTCTTAAAAAGAAAGAAAAGGAAGAAGCATTGACAAAGGCAAAAGGATGTGGTGGATGGAATAAAGTCACATGATACAGTTTTCTGCCTTCTCATGTCAATATCAGGTGATTTGCAAGCTAGGTTTTTCTTTCATTTGTGTCACTGTAGACACTATGCAATGGAGTTTGCTGGCAATTAGCTCTCAGTCTAATTTGATAGCACTATCTGGACACAACAATTTTCAGACCTTGGAATCTCAACATGTCGTTAATAAACAAGAATTTTGGGTGTTAGCAAGAAGTCCCAGAAGAAAAGAATTTGCAAAATATTTTAATCATGTTATTTCAAAGGTGTCTGAAAAAACTTTAATATATTTCCACCATCTCTTTCAGAAGTATGAATAATGTCTTTGAAAAGATTCTTATTATTGCAGAAACTGTGGTGCTTTCAAGATTTTTATTGAAATTATATTTTATTGAAACAACATAAATATAATTTTGAAATAATATTATATTTATTGAAATTATATTTAAAATTATGTTTATTGAAATTATATATAAATTATATGTAAATTGCAAAATATTCTTTCAGAACTCAAACCTATTACCGTCACAGTGACAACACAGAAGTTAGATAATTTTTATGACAAAGTTCTAATCTATAATAAATCAATGTCCATGTCTTTTTTTCTTTACATTATCTATAATCAGGAAGTCCCCATCAGTCTTTGCTTAGCTTGCTGAATGATATTCAATAAAAAAATAGCAATTTACAATTTTAAGAGTGAATAATAGCATGCAGCTTAATCTGGAGTAATAGAGAAAGAAAATTAATCTTCCAAGTATTTCTATAAAAGCCTTTATTAATTTCCAAGAGAAATATAATTTAATTTTCAATTAGCTGTATTTTTTAGAAAGTGAAAGCAATAGTAGAAAATTTCTTGAGAATAATTTCCAGGAAAATAATAATAAAAAGACTAAATCTTCCTTAGTGAAATTTACCAAGCAATTAGTTACAACAAAATGCTTTTTAAATTATCATGATTTACTAGAGAAAAAATTACTATTCTAATATACAGAATGAAACAATAAATACATTATTTTCATATTATTGATTTGCTATAAACAGAAAAATGTCTATAAATCTCATGAGTTCTTAACTTGAAAACCTTTGAAAAATACTCCAAATATTTTAGGAGTCATGTAAAAAATAGAACGTGGTTTAAGTCTTTTGTGTCTTTTACGAGCTTCATCTTTGCTCCCCAGGCATGATGCGCTCAGTAGGTTCTTCAAGAAACACTTAATATTGCAGAGAAAAAGTTGGGCTAACATAAAGACTAGCCCTGTAGATCTTTTCCAGATAAAGCTAAAGGGTCAGTGAAGGTCATGACATGTTGAAAGCATTTCAAGATGAAGGAATTTTTCTTAAGAAAAAAAAATCTGTTGTATAATTGTTTCCAAAATGATAATCTCCTTCCCAAGGATTTTTTTTTTATCCTTCTTTGAAACTCTCATTCCAAATTCAATAGAATTTGTATTTAAATGTTTCTATGAAATTTTTCCTGGTTTTCATCAAAATAAAATTTTTTCCAGTAAGTTGATCTGTGGCATTCCAGGGAACAAACAGGGAGAAGATGTCCTTCTTATTCTCTACCGAATTCCTTTTTCAATTCCTAATTTGGAACATTAAATCTGAATATATTCGGCGACAAATCAGAAAACATGAAATTTGCTGGCTGAGAAGTAACGTTATCTATTCCAGCTTAACTACAAACACAAGAACATTTCTTTGTGTGTCTGCTAGGGAGAGATATTTTGAGCAGCTGTAACAACGACTGCAATAAAAAGTTGGAGGTCAAATTGTCTTTATTCCAGATTAGAGAGCTCAGCATTAGTAATGTTCAGTACTGAGAAACAACACACTATAATGAGCTTTAGGCTTCCTGTCTGCAATTTCCCACAGTACCAATTACCATCACTGCAGTGGTGCTCTCAGTAGATTATTTTGGGGCGATTTTAGAGCCAGCCCTCGGGAAACTTCTGCTGAATTTGAATTTCACTACCTACACCACACTACTTCTAATAACAATGCGTAATAATATTAACATTAATAATAGCACACATTTTTGAGCACCTATTCTATACCAGACACTGTGATAAGCATGTTGCATGTTATAAAATTTAATCTCATGAGTTAGTTACATTAATATCCCTATTTGAAGGATACAGGGCATGAGGTTCAAACGGTAAACTGACATGTCATTTACACAGATAGCCCTGTTGATAGTTTGTGGCATAGTTGGGAATGCAGTTTAAGTGTTTCTGGCATTTATGCTCTATATACATAATACTGCCTCCTCACCTGTCCCAATGGCCAACTTCTCTGAACTTCTTTGGTATTTAAGGGCACACAGCTTACATGATGCTTAATCATAAATTGCTTGCAATGCTAGTTTTTTTCTCTTATCTTTTGGGTAAAGCAGAAAGTATATATACATATATATGTATATATATATATACACACACACACACACAATATAATAGATAACATAATACAATACAATACAATAAAACAGATAACAAGAGCAACATGCTAGATAAATACTGCTGAAAACAATTGCTTTAGTTCTTAGAGGATAAACTAATAACAATTAGAGGGCAAGGAAAAGTAAGAAACTAAGTTTCCAGGACGAAGACTAGATGGACACACCGTGCACTTTAATGTATTAAGCAGTAGGAAAAATGTGGCATTTCTTTTGCTGTCCAGAACCCCTTTTCCCTCTTAAGTGTACCTTGATTTCCTTCGGGGAAGTGATTTTTGCTTGTTGGCATGCTCTCCTAGTGGAAGGTAGTAGAAGCAACTGGATCTTCCTCCTCTACACCTTCCACGCAGTCACATTATGTGAGACTTTGCATCTTGAATGCAACGTGGCTCTGTTCCTCAGAGATTGTCTTTTACAGAAGCAGGAAGCCAGTATCTAGAGAGCTTGTTCCGCTGCTCCTTAGTCCTTCAGAGCTCACTTAGTTCCTTCCAAGTCCAAGACTGCTTCTCTAGCCTCCTAGTGACCTCTGCAATACTTATTTTTCACTAAATCCCCCTGTGCAGAACTCAGCCACAGCGAAGCCAGAACTCCCCGAGTGGCCATGTTGGTTGTGTGCAGCAGGCTTCCCTTCTGATTGGTCAGGTCTTGAGCCACTGATACATCCTGATAGACAGAGAATAGATAGCTCCTGATGGATAGAGTTTGACTGTCACTCCTAGTCACAAGCTTGCTGTTAACCGGGGCCGCAGAAGGGAAGAGGGAAGAGGGACGACAAAGAAACAGATGAGGCACAGTAAGAGGGTTCCTTAAATTTTCTTATAAGCTCAAATTTTTAAAAGGTATGTAAAAATTGGACAAAAAGACCTGTAGCTGAGGGTCAAAGAGATGCTATAGGGCAGTTGAGAGAGCACTGGCTGAGGAATCAGAGGGTCTGTGCTCAAGACAAAGAAATGCCACTTATTTCAGGATGGGAAATTGTCAAGTCTTACCACCACTTGAGTGCACTTCATAATCTGTGTAATGAGGGGTGAGACCTATCTTTTACCTAAAACCCTAATAGATTTATTATTCATTATTAAATATAAGCAGAAGAAATCAGAATAATACGTTTGTACCAATTGAAGATAAATGAATGTAAATTCACAAAATATATTAGTTATTTTTAAAAGGAAATATATATATTTGTTTAATATACTTATTCAACTGAGAAATGTATTTTAATGTAATATAAAATAAGTATCGTCATTTGTACCACAAATATCCCCCTGCAGACCAGTAATGAATGTTTGTTACCGAGAGTTCTAAATGACGTTCATTGATAACAACATTTTATTTTGAGGTTATTTAAATAGCCCCCTGTCGTCTGATCACAACTTCTGTTTCTTAGCAACCTTTAATCTTTTGTAGTGAAACATTCGACTCACAATGCACGATTTAAATTATACATATACAAGATGTTTCAGCTGGAGAGGGAAAAGAAAAATGTTCATTCAGGCTTGGCCTGATCATAACATACTCTGAATGAGTAGAGCCTCAGCTTAGATTTTTTTACTGAAAATTTCTTAATTTGTTTTGGAAATAAAGCAATTTAAAAATCATACAAATTTCTCAAAATTTTCTTTTACTAGCTCACAGTCTTGATAGCTAAAGATTATTTAATAAGGCAATTTGTAGGGATGTTTACAGTCAGTCAGCCTTTAAAGGAAAGTCAAAGTATACTGCAAATACTGAGAAACGGCCATGACTTCAACAAGGTTGGTTAAATTCTAGATGCCTGATGTAAGGTCTTAGTGCTCAATGCAACAAGACACACTTCCGTGGGATCATTTGTCTCTATTGAAGGTCATTTTTCAATGATTTATATTTGAAGCTAAATGATGTATCTTTATTCACAGAGGAAAACTTTCTGCAAGCTATTAAGTGGCTCTTCCTATATCTTTGGAAGTTGTACTATCATTTACGGGAAAATGTGAAAGATCAATTCAGTTCAATTATCAAATTCAATAAGTATTTATTGAGGTTTATTTTGTCCTAAGTATAATAGAGACTCAAAGATGCCAGACTGTTCCTGTACTCAGTGAGCCTATGTTCTAGTTTGGGAGACACACAGGATCACAAATACCTGAATAAGCCAACGACGGGGATGGTTAATGCTAATCAGCAAAACCAGAAAAAACTTCTTGAATAAGGAAATTTTGGAGGCGGGTTTTGAATGAGTAGAAATGTCATGGGAAGAGACCAAATGTAAGAGGAAAAGAAATTAAAAGAACAAATACATAAAAAATATGCTTACCAGGGATGCAATGTGGTTCTAAGATCATGAATGATAGAATTAGATGACCTAGTTTTAATAAAATAAAGTTTTGCTCACAAAAGAACTTAAGCATATCAAAAAGGTAACAGCTCTCTTTATATGTAGAAGTTTACCTTAGAGAGGGAGAGCTCAGTTTGCTAAAGGTCTTCACTGCAGTGCTTTCTAATCTAGCAGGTGAAACAGAATGTCAAGGGAATTTGATAACCCTCAACAATTGCATACAAAATTTTGTGTTTAAATTTCTCAACTAGGTCTGAGACTCCTCAAAATTGTAAATATTGCTCTAAGGTCATGCAGGACCCATAAATGGGAATATAAAGTTTCCCAAACTCAATACATTAAATGTCCATCAAGTTGCCAAAATCAGAAATCTGACAGTAAATCTTGACAGTATGTTCTAAATCACTATTCTATTTCCAAAATATGGCATCTTTATATGTCTCTCCGTCTCTATAGATACCCTGTTTACCTAAATCACCATTTTTTTCTCACCTGAATTATCTCTCAATGGTTTTATTTCCTAATGATTTTTCTCCATTCTCAGTATAATTTTTAAGAATATAAATCAGCTCCAATCTCTTTTCTTAAAATCTTTCAATGTAATTTTATGAATTACAGTACAATTAAAATTCTGCAAAAGGAACTTGTCTACCAATCTCAACTCTCACCACTCTCCTCCCCTCTGAGCTCCATCTACACGAATAATCTGAGTTTTCTTCCATTTCCCCAAATGCAGATAGATCACAATCAACACAGGTCTTTTGATATCTTCTATCACTAGCATGTTTCCTGACTTAAATGTTACTTCCTCACACACCCTACCTTAAACCCAAGTCTAAATTACCTCTTGTTATGAGTTAGAGCACTTCGCTATTTATCTTTATATTATATATCAGAGAATTTACTGTTGTGCTTATTTCTCCATAAAAGTAGGTTAGGTAGGACCAGGCATAAGCCATACTGGGTCATACTTCATTCATCGTATACCCAACATCTAGCATAATGTCATCCACTTACTTGATGCTCAGTAAATGTGTGTACTTGAAACAATTGACAAGCTTGCTTTCCCCAATTTTCTCCAATTACAAGTTACAGGCAACGGACATCAAGAGACAACATCATCCACTTGTACTTCCTCAAAAAAGGCATAAAATAAATGATTTCTATAATTGTAAGGTTTTTTTTAATGAGGAAGATTTGCCCTGAGCTAACATCTATTGCCAATCTTTCTCTCTCTCTCTTTTTTGTGTGGCCTGAGGAATATTAACCCTGAGCGAAAATCTGTGTCAAACTTGCCCTATTTTGTATGTGGGATGCCTCCACAGCATGGCTGATGAGTAGAGTAGGTCCACACCTGGGATCCGAACCTGCAAATTTGGGCAACTGAAGTGGAGTGCCAAGAACATTAACCACTTGGCCGTGGGGCTGGCCCCTTTATTTGTAAGATTTAAGCAGCCAACTTCAGGCAAGTAGTAGTGAGGGGGGTAGAGCAGATTAAAAATTCTGGGAATTTCATCAAAGCCTGTGTATTTAGAATAAGGGTCCCCCCAAAATATCCATACCCTAATTTCTGGAATCTGTTAATGTGCTACCTTTGATGGCAAAATGGACTTTGCCAATATGACTAAGGGAAGGGACCTTGAGATGCGGAGCTTATCCTGTACTATTCAGATGTGTGCAGTATAATCACAAAGATTCTTAAAACTGCAGGCAGAAGAGGACAGTCAGAGGAAAATGTGACTTCAGAAGAATGGTTAGAGAGTGAGGCAGCGTTGCTGGCTTCAAAGATGGAGAAAGGGACCATGAGCCAAGGAGTGAGGCAGCCTCTAAAAGCTGGAAAAGTCAAGGAAACAGATTCTTCTCTACAAGCTCCGGAAAGGACTGCAGAACTGGCAACATCTTGATTTCAGCCCAATGAGACCTACATCTGATTTCTACCCACTATCACTGTCTAATAGTAAATTTATTTTTTTGAAACTTCTAAGTGTGTGGTAATTTGTTACACCAGCAATAAAAAACAAATACAATGCGTTGAACTAAATGCATTCTGAATAGTTCTTTATTATGTCATATAGCAGTTCCTGAACCTTTTCTCAGTCTCTAAGTGTAAAAGTGTTCAACATGGCTTAGATCCACCCAAAGTTCTAATAAGTTTCACTTTTTTTTTAAAGATTGTGTGATGGGTCACACCATGTGTGTGATTGTTCACACTCAGTTCATTCCAAAGCAAATAAAACAAGTTTGGAGCTCATTAGCTGATTGCTACCCATATGCCTACTTATCAGCAGCTAGCTTTCAGGTTAAATTATAACTGTCCAAGAGGGAGAGAGCCACCGCTGAAACTGTGCGTACCTGTGGCTTTTCAGAGAAACTGTACCTTTGTCCCCAAGCTACTCTTGCCAAAACAGTGACACTCAAAGCATTTGGCCGCAACATTGCCTACATTTTGGAAAAAGTGAACCATCTGGGTCTGAGGCAGAGAGGATCTTGGCAATTACTTTGCTTTTTCCCCCCTTACTTTGTTCTTTGTTTGAAAACTAACTTTAATTTCCCTCCTTTGATTTGCTACACTTTACAGAATAAATTTCAGTGGAAAAAAACCATACAAGTGTATTTCCCTACCTTCCTTTTTAGGAGTCTTCTGAGAGTTCTCAGAAATATTTCCTCCATGGTAATAGCACAGAATATAGATCTTAAAATGCCTCACTAAAGAGATTTTTCAATGAGGTTTCACCCTCAACTCCTCTTTTCTAAGTACTAAGTTCTTTACAGCACCTCTCCTCTTAAGCCCTTGCTAGCCATTCTACACAGTCAGGGCCTCTGTAAAATGCATCCTATGGTCTGAATTAAAAGGGGCTTTGGAGAATAGCTACAGATATTCCCTGACTTATGATGGGGTTACATCCCAGTAAACCCATAAGTTGAAAATATCGTAAGTGAAAATGCATTTAGTACACTTAACCAACCGAACATCATACCTTAGCCTAGCCTACCTTAAACTTGCTCAGAACACTTACATTAGCTTAAAGTTGGGCAAAATCATCTAACACAAAGCCTATTGTATAGTAAAGTGTTAAATATCTCCTGTAACATGACTACTGTACTCAAAGTGAAAATAGAAAGGTTGTATGGGTACAGGATGGTTGTAAGTGTTATTGCTTGTTTACCCTGGTGTTTGAGAGGCTGACTGGGAGCTGAGGCTCGCTGCCACTACCTAGCATCACGAGAGAGGATCGGACAGCATATCGCTCACCCAGGAAAAGATTACAACTCAAAATTCGAAGTACGGTTTCTACTTGAATGTGTTATCACTTTTGCACCATCATAAAGTGGATAAATCCTGTCGAACCATCATAAGTCAGGACTGTCAGTAGTTTAACCATCATGAGGGCTTCTAAAACTTTTTCATTCGATTACACCTAATGGAGGAGAAGATTCTAAAGGCACAGCCCCATCCTGATAGTTCTATATAGACATAGTTACCTTAAAAATTCATGAAAACTCTGACTTCTCTGCCTATATATATTTGTGTCTACTTTATTATAATTGCAGTGCTCCCTCCATCCCCTCTGCAATTTTAGGTTTAATAGTTTCTAAGAACATACCCCACATTTGTCCTACATTTCTTCATATATTACTGAATTATCCAATTTGAGAATTTTTTATAGTAATATAAGTGTCATGAACTCATGTAGGTGGTATGCACAAATGAGTTGGTTGTGTACATTTGGTCCAAAATATAATTAGACAACAATATGAAAAATGTCGTGATGTTAGAAAGTCCATCATTCAAGGAGGAGCCCTTCGGGCTAAATTACTATCTTATCTTCCTGTGGCTCAGATTTGAATGTAGGTAATTTTCACAAGGATAGCGTACAAATATGTGTGGGTATAAATAGAGTAGAATGACTCATTTTTCAGGATTGAAGCAATGAGACTCAGAGCAGATAAGATTGGAAGAGGATGAGGAGGAAGGAAAGGAGGGTTTAGCGGTTTAGGGCGTTCACGGGGAGGGGCTGGCAGTTGAGGCCCTTGAAAGAGAAGGAGCTATTTTAGTTTCAATAGTTAAGGACTGGGGGATATGCTGACTTGCAACAGTTGTTTTCACATCTCAGCATGTATCTGAATTGCCTGGAGGGCTCGTTTGGGGACAGCATCCCAAGGGTTTCTGATTCAGAAGGTCTCAGGTAGAGCTGAAAGTGTGCATTTCTAATGAGTTCCTAGGTAGTACTGCTGTTTCTTTTCCAGAGACAAGACTTTGAGAACAACTAAGCTAGAGGAACTAAGCAGACAAGTCCGATCTGGTTCATTTTTTGTTTTTAACTACGAAATTGAGAGCTCCCATGAGGAAAAAAACAGATGTAGTATTGGCAGATAAAATACTGTTTTTATAATCAAAGGTATAGATTTGTGTCACATTAAGTGGCATAAAACGACCCTGTAAGATACATGTAGGTGTCAGTAACATATAGAGGGTTAAAATAATAGTAGAAATGCCACTTTGTCATTTTTAAATAGTTATTTTTAAGATTGTTGAAATATTTTACTTATTGCTTGATCTTATAACATCTCAAACTGTTAAATGCCGAAGTAAGGCACTCTATTTTCCAGTTTTTTCAGAAATGATAATAGCTATTCTTCTAACATTAGTCTTTAATTAATTTGTACTTTTTAATGATACTTTAGTGATTTTGAATTCTTTGGAATAGATATTTTATCACCTGTCTGCTTTCACAAAGTCTGGATTGTCACATGGGAAGATGCCATTGCTTTTGTCTTTTCAAAGTTTGCTTTCCATATCAAGTGGCCCTTTGTATGCCCTATGAAGTGGCATATCTTAACTCATTTCTTGTTCCCTACTGTACGAGTTAGCGAAGGAAAATATTTCAAAGTCCTGGTTCCCAAAATATACCTCTCTGTAGCTGTATCTACAAAATACCAAGCTCTGACTTAAGGCTTTATTATTCCAATTATCCTAATGGACAATATTCTAATATTTTTTCCTGTATTTACCTAGGACAGGACATTATTTAGAGACAAGCTCCATCTTGAAGATTAGTCAACGGTATGTCAATTCTTCCTATTTTCTAAAGTCTCTTTTAGAACTGCAGTAGCTCTGCCTTTCATTACCCCACACATGTTAACTCAAGAAATTCACAGGTAGGCACAGGCCCACTTCTCCTGTGGGTCTTGGAGGTGGGTAGAGTAATGAAGTCCACAGGGAGGAACCTGTCCCGGTTGTCCTACCCTACTCACAGGGATCTATCAGACCAAACAGTCAGTAAAAGTCTGTTAGCAAAGAAACCAAAAGGGATGATTTATTGTGTAGAATAAATAAAGGAAGCAATATTGCCTCTACCATCCCCATTCTCAAACTTCAATGTCCAAAAGCAATCTTAAAACGTAATTATTAATATTGCTTTTATCTGGTGCCTAGAAACAAACTGAAGTTTTGCTTTTAGGTAAGCATATTTTAACTATGAAAAGCTATGCTGTAATATTAAAATTTATTTGACTTCACAGTCTCATTATGTACATATGTATGTAGTCATGTATGCACAAGTTCATGGTGTTAGGGTACAAGAAACAATTTTGTAAATATTAGTCTCCTAAGACCATACTGATATGGTCTTCCTTATGTAATTTTTGCTATCTTTCCTTTGATCAGTTTCCTTGTCTATGTTTTATTACTTGAATAAATTAATTTTTCTTTTTTTGTGATATTGCCATCTTGTTCCCAAAATTAAAGCTATTAACTCTCCATGCATATGCATTGATGATCTTATAATGTTGACATAAGATTTTCTTCTGGGCACAGAAGTTCTTCATGTTTCTATTACAGATATTCTTTTATAACCAGAAAGAGAGGAAATTTTTAAATATTTTATGTTTCAAAGACTAATAATATTTTATAATATAAAATAATATATAATATAATGTAATATACAATATAATGTAATATACAATATAAAAATTAAATAATAAATATTCATATTAATATTTTTAGTTTCAGAGACTATTATTTAGAATTGTTGTTGCATGACCATGAAACAGAACCAAGGAATGCATATAAGGGGACAGGCTGGAGGGTAAATAACTGTATCCAAAACGCACAGGCTTTCTTCTGATGATGCTTTACAAAACTCATTTTAGATACAATCCAAATATATTCAAAGCCATTTACAAAACTTCAAATTTCTAGTTATTTTTGTTTCCCGTTTGAACTTAACTTCATGTAATTCTAAACTAATAGAGATTTGAAAAGGCCGTCCTATATATGATCTGTGGCTGTGAGATTTAAAGCTAATTATATACATTCAACGAGTTTATGCAGATCAAATATTAGAGAGTAAGTGTACACAATGTTGATGAGTCTACAGAACAATAAATTAGAAACCAATTGTCATACACGTGACCCCTATTGTCTCTGAATAATTGCATGAAGAAGGTAGAAAAGATAAATGGGAGGGGGAACCAAAATACTTATTTTGTTACAGTAATTTAAATAACCCAAATTAAAATAAGATCGTCTTAACATAAGATACATGTTACTTATATAACCTTGCCCTGATGGGTTAAAACCATAGGTTTATTACACTCTAACTGTCATCATATCAATAAATACTATCTAGGTCCATAATACTTTTCAGAAATTTTGTTTTTAATATGCAAAATAAGCAGAAATTCTTTCCTTTCTTGACTTTGTTTATTTCTTTTACATTTTTACTGATCTTGGCAGGTGGTTAAATCACATGAACAAACTACATACAGCCCTCCAGAATTTGAAACTTGTGGTTTGAAATCATCAGTGTGTGAACTTTGTTTCTTTGTGTTTGGTTAACAAAAAATACGAAACATTAATAAGAAATCACACTAAAATGTTATTAAAGATTTCCATGCTTTATGTCTAAGAGTAAATGAATACCACAAGAGGAGGCAGAAAAATAATGAAGTTCCTGTTATTCAATGAACTCCTGGTAAAATAGACTATTTCTTTGAAGAAATTAAAAGTGTTGTATATAGTTTTGTTTCAGGCTCAAATTTTTGAATGTTGATTTTTAAGTATTCCGAGAAAAATGTTTCTTATCTATCAGGTTGGGTTCTAGTTTATCCGTTACACAAGTAATAATTTTACCAGCTTTTAACCACAAATGATATATAATGGTCTTCTGATTTGCATATGAAAACTAATTCTCCATAAAATATTTATTTAAGGGCTCCCAGATTAACTATTTTGATGGAAATGGCCAATCTATTTGAACAAACTAGATCAATTTATCCAAATAGGCAATTTTAATTATTGCTTTCCTTTGGTCGTTAATTCGAGAATAATTTATATGGCATGGCAAAGACACAGTCATAGTCATAGAAGCAAATTCATTCTTCACACTTTTTAAAATACATCTAAAATGAAAAGCAATCCAAAATTGTTACCCGCTTTTCCTCCACTTTCTTCACTCGTGTTTCATCAACTTCTGTTCTGGCTTTAATGTAAATTTCTAATAATAATGTGAAATTAATAATGTCACACCTATTTTTAAGATTAGCCTTCAGGATTTTGTTCCTACTTTATAGATTGTATATAAATAAAATCTTAGAAAATTCCACACGGTAACCAGAAAACTAATGTGTGTGAGTTTGTAATAAGAAAAGAATTGAGATAAAACATACTTTTGGGGAAGCTAACAAAATTCCTGATGTAGGCCACCCTTGTTTACTGAAACAATCCAAATGAAAATTCCCTGCCTTGAAGTAATTATCAAAGCAAATACGTAAGAGTCATTTCAATGTTAATCAAAACTATGTTGTCACAAATCTTTCTTACAGATAGATGAGGCTGAAAAACATGGAATCAGAGTTTTAGTTTTTACTTTATGCCAATTTCCTCATGATTACCAAAGTGCCTACATGGGAAACTTTGTATATTCAGACAAATAGAATAGACAAGACTCATTGTTTTGTCAGTATGACCACAGAGAGAGCTGGCTAGATAATTGAGTGTCCACAAATGCTAATTCCCCAAAAAATGGTTCAGTAGCACTGCACTTTCAATATAGATTCATGAATTTCCTTTCAAATTTCCCCTCCTTTCACAGGCATTCTTCATTGAATTTAGTACTTGAACTTTACCACCATTTCAGGACCTCAGTAAGTTCAGCACTGAGTACTGGTAAACTCTAGAATTGGTGATATTAATGCAAAACCGTGGTGTCCAGGATCGTTCCTTCCGTAGATCCCCTAACTCCTTCACCACAATCCTCTCCACTTCAACCACTTTTTCTAACTTAGTTCATGTTATCCCAGTTCTTCTATCTTCTAGATTTCTCCCACATATAATAATGTCCCAACAATCCAGGAATCATGTCCTAATTTCCATCCCATAGGACCGGGATTTTGAAATTCACTGCCAGCCAGTGGGAGGGACTGAGCTCTCCTTCTCCTAGCAATTGGCTGCTTTACATGGACCATTAAAGACAGTACCTGACTTGTAACAACTACCAAAATCTTCAGATCATTTCCTGAGTTCAAATACTTTATCTTATATACCACTCTCCTTTTACTTGGTTACTCTTTGTCCTCCCATCTTCAGATATCTATCACATCTTGGACGCCACTATACTTTACCTACCTCTTTGCAAACGGAGAGGAGAGAAGAATCATTAAAAATATTCATACGCTATTTGTGTGTGTGTGTGTGTGAGACAGAGAGAGAGAGAGAAAGAGTGGCCCTGAGCTAACATCTGTTGCCAATCCTCCTCTTTTTTGCTCGAGGAAGATTGTTGCTGAGCTGACATCTGTGCCAATGTTCCTCTATTTTATGTGGGATGCCACCACAGTGTGGCTTGACGAGTGGTGCTACGTCTGTGCCCAGGCCACCAAAGCAGAGTGCATGAACTTAACCACTATGCCAACAGGCCAGCCCCCAAAATTCAGATGATATTTTTTAACTTCCAAAAACTTGGAAAATTCTAGCCTGACTCCAAAACTAAAATATGAAGGAGAAGAGAGAGAAATGCAGCATAGCTGCTCTCATAAGAGTAATGAAGGAAAAATTTAAGATCTTCCTGCAAGTGGAAGGAGAAACTTCTGGAAATGAGATTGAACAAGATTTGCACAATTAAACCTGCCCACAGAGAGTAACTTCTCTTGAAAGTTCTCTCTGCCTTTCTCTAGGTTAGATTTGTTTTAAGGTTTTGGTGTTTGCCAGTTTGAGGGTATGAGTCTGGTATGTGTCTAATAAGAAATGGCATTATCTGAATATAAACGTGCTATTTATTTTGTTTTATTGTTTTAACTCTCTGATTTAAAACATAATCATCTTTTCTTTCTGCTCATCTATTGGTTTCATTTTGTTGACAGCTAAATCAAAGAAAAGTATGAAGTCAAATTATATTCAAGTTAAAATGAAGCTTCAAGTAAAATTCCTCCTTGTGGTGATTGATACCCAGTGACATCTGGAGCAAAAAATGTATTGTTTCCAGCTCACGCTGATGAAGGAAAAATAATGGAAATTAAATCAGCATACTAGCCCTAAATAAAATGAGTTTCCCACTTGGTCTCATTTTGAAAATGATAATTAATGGCTTTTCAAGTTTTATGATACATAAAACACTACCAATGACACATAAATTACCAATGAAATGGGAAGAAAGAAAGAGATACTGGCCCCTTTGGTCAGCATTACACCAGACAAGTTTGTTAATAGGAGATTAACATTTAGGAAACTATAAATCTGAGGAGATGGATGTTTATTATCTTCGAGTTTCTTTAAAGATTTCTATTTGTATAATGTTTTAAAGTTTATGAATTGCTGTTAGATGCTATCCTATTTGTTTGTTTCTTTTTGTGTGTGTGTGAAGATTGACCCTGATCTAACATGTTGCCAAATCTCCTCTATTTTATGTGGGATGCCACCACAGCTTGGCTTGATGATCGGTGAGAGGTCCATGCCCAGGGTCCAAACCTGTGAACCCTGGGCCACCGAAGCAGAGCACACGAACGTAACCACTTACTTAACTTACTTACACGAACTTAACACGACTGGATGATCCCCTCTTTTTTTATATATAAAATCCCTGTGAGTAGGTATATTAGCTATAGTATTAACTATAGTACATATAAGAGACAATATCATCTCCATTTTCAGAGCAGAAAACTCATGCTTTGAAATGTGAAGCTGTCTGTCTGGGGGATATAGATACTGGGTGCAGTTTGAGGAATTGAACAGAAGCTTCTAATTCTGGGCTGCTTCTTTTGCACTCCCTTTGGGTGGAAGGGATATGGATATGATAGTGCTAAACATCAAAATGTTCTCTCTTCCCACTGTTTCTGAATTCCTATAGCAACTACCATCTGCTGGAGAAACTTTCTAAGAATATAAACATTTTGTATGTTCTATCAATGTATTTAGATTCAATAAAACAGATGTTTATTGAGAACCTATGTTGTGAAAGACACAGCAAAATTTGCAAACAATGAATAATGACTTGTTCCTGCCCTCAAGGAGCTCTCCATCTAGTAGGGGAGATAAACGATAATTTAATAAATGGGAAAAAAGCAATCTGGTGAGTAAAAAGTGGAGGACAATTCATTTGCTATATGAATCAGATGAGGAAGATAGACTCTCCAGGGAAGTAAGGCAAAGAAGTTTTATTAAAGATAAAGCACCACAACCGTGTTTAAAAAAATGGAAAAATATAAACAGGAAATACAATGACCATGATATTTTCAAGCAGAGGGAATAACATGAAAAGAAATTCATGGAAATAGGAATATCTGAGGAGAGTTTAACATGGAGCACAGACCATTTGAAGGCAAATAATGATAAGCAAAATTGGAAGAGTTGGTGAAGACGTGGATGTCCTTGTATCTAAAGGTGAATTTATACATCATGAGGCAATGGAGAATCTTACTGGTTTTTCTGGGATTGCTTTTTTCTTTTTGAATGGAAAGTTAAGTGATCAGATCATTCTGTTAAAATAAAGATATAAAGCTTACCAAAAACTGATTTGGGTTAAAGAATGTGAATACTCTGGAAAGGGTGATCCATGTTAGGTGACAATTGTAATAATCTGAGTCAAATGTCCATATGAGACTGGAGATGGCGAGAAGAGGGTGGATTTGCAAACTGCTGTCAGGACAAGTCAAGTACATTTATGGACTGGCTAGACATCAGGACAAAAGGGACAGAATCACAAATGATTGATTTTTCTCCACTATTTGACAGCAATAATGCTGCTGCCTTTAACAGGAACAGAGAATCCCATGGAAATCCGAATTGGAGCAGAAAATAATGTATTTCATTTTTAAGCAACTTGAGAAAAGAAGTATCTTACACTTAGAAATTTTCAGAGAGAATATGTTTAACTATGACAGTATTCATTCAAAATTCTTGTCTAGGAAAAGCTCGTGTTTCCCTTTACTCTCACACTACTACCACACTCATAATACTTCTGACACCAGATATGTGTGTTTAGTCCCACACTCGTCAACCCTCTGACACCAGCTGGTTGTCCTACAATTCAACGCAGTTCTGACACTATCCACCTGGAGTTAGTGTCAGATCTCACAAGTTAAGGGTTCAGTCCACGAGATTGCCACTCCCCTGATGCCAATTGCAAGTACCAGGTTGTCCCCAGGAATTCTGAATAAGTGGCTATCAATCAGGGTTTCCACAACCTCCTCCTCAGGTTTGATAATGTGCTAGAATGTCTCACAGAACTCAGGGAAACACTTCTTTACATTGATTGATTTATTATATAATAAAGAATATAATACAGGTGAACAGTCAGATGGAGAGGTACATAGAGCAAAGTCCAGGAGAGTCTCAAGCATAGCAGCTTCTATCCCTGAGGAGTTGGGTGCAGCATCCTCCCAACACCTTGAGGTGTTCACATCCTGAAAGCTCTCCAAACCCCATACACTGGGGACTTTTATGGAGGCTTCATCACGGAGGCATGATTGATCATTGGCTCAACCTCTAGCCCCTCTCCCCTTAAGAGATGATGGGGGATGGGACTGAAAGTTCCAACCTTCTAATCACACCTTGGTTTTTCCAGTGAACAGCCCCTATCCTGAGG